>NW_028165336.1:0-157500 GCF_964263955.1 Coregonus lavaretus
AAATTACCTGAGGTAAACCTACAGGGTTAACGCTCACCAAGTAGCTGTAACCTTGTTAATAATAAGTTACCTGAGGTAAACCTACAGGGTTAACGTTCGTCTGTCCCTCGAGGATGATGACGAATCCGTTGAACCACACAATTAAACAAGAATAGCGAGTGAAAAGGATCTGGCTACACTCATACTGTCACTGACCATTATGCAAAAAAAGCAAATTGAACAATAAACTTCGGTGTCTCAACACTGTATCGAACTCCGTCGTTGTTCCCCAAGATCACCTCAGACCACTCTGCGCGTAACTGGACAATACGCTTGCCGCCAAACCGTACGTGGACGCGGACAGTTCTGTACGGGGACGCGGACAGTTCCAGAACACGGACATGAGCAGAGCCACACAATAAACTAAACCCAGTCTTTAAAGTCGGGTACATTAGTAATATCATTTTATTTATTATGTTAAACAAAATAAAATCGTTTTTTAAAACAAGATTTTGAGATCTGGGCACGTATCCAAAAAGCGTCTCAGAGTAGAAAAATTGGTCCTCTCTCTCCCCAGACAGACTCATTTAATACTGGGTCGTTACAATATTTTGAGATCTGGGCCCATATCCAAAAAGCGTCTCAGAGTAGAAAATGTGTCGTATAAGTGCTGAGAATAAAGCCATTTTAGTCCTACTCTTATGGGTATAAATTAAAGCTATGCATGAAGCCTCTTTATTCATAAGTGTCCCACCTAGTTGGCAGATATTTAGGACACCTCATGAGCTGTCCTAACCAGTTAAGAGGTACCAGCAGGTGTCTTGATAATAGAAACATGCAGCGAGTCAGTGGTTCCTGTGCAACATGTAATTGCTTTGGAGCAGTGGTGACCTGTCATTCAGGGCAGAGCCCCACCTGTTTAGCAGATGCTCTTACCCAGAGCGATTTACAGTAAGTGCATTCATCTTAAGATAGCTAGCTGAGACAACCAGATAATACAGTCAAATATACAGGATACGAACATTCAATTTCAGCTAAACAATGGATATATAGCGTTTTGCAATAAAAATAATAATAATGATATACATCTAAAATCTATGAATTAAACATCTGAGAACAGTAATATTGAAGGTACCCATAAGCAACCATTTCTGATTAAAAAACACATGTGAAAAATTGTGGAAATAGCATTTAGGAAATAAACTCTTAATAATTCTTAAACAAAATTGTCATCTCACCTCTTAGCTTTGGTGTCATGTTCCCCAGAAAGACTCATTTTAGAGGCAGGGCCCCCCTCCTCTCTCTCCCCAGAGAGACTCATTTTAGAGGCAGGGCCCCCCTCCTCTCTCTCCCCAGAGAGACTCATTTTAGAGGCAGGGCCCCCCTCCTCTCTCTCCCCAGAGAGACTCATTTTAGAGGCAGGGCGCTCCTCCTCTCTCTCCCCAGAGAGACTCATTTTAGAGGCAGGGCCCCCCTCCTCTCTCTCCCCAGAGAGACTCATTTTAGACCACTGACCCCTAAACAGAGATCCAACATGTTGGTTGTAGTTAACACAGTAATTCTTGAATGTGAATTGTTATCATTTATTAATCATCTCTTATAAAACATTTACTAACAGACATATCGAAACAGTCAGGTGATTTAATGCAATCACATGAATATGTAGTTGTGACATCTCTTCACCATGGTAACTGTCACACACTTATTTGTATTCATTAAAAGTCGGCCATTTATTATCTTTGAATCTGTTCTTTTCTAAACGTATCTGAGAATGTAGACAGAAGGGCTAAAACGGGCTTGATTGATCTGGTGGGGATCAGTGATCTATACAGAAAGGCTATACCTCAGCCAGTGGCGACCTGTCATTCAGGGCAGGTGGCCTTTCCTGTTTTGCATGTTATTGTGGTTATTGTCACATATCAGTTTGCTAATAATGTAACAAATATATACACTACCGGTCAAAAGTTTTAGAACACATACTCATTCAAGGGTTTGTCTTTGTTTTTACTATTTTCTACATTGTAGAATAATTGTGAAGACATCAAAACTATTAAACAACACATATGGAATCATGTAGTAACCAAAAAAGTGTTAAACAAATCAAAATATATTTTATATTTGATATTCTTCAAATAGCCACCCTTTGCCTTGATGACAGCTTTGCACACTTTTGGCATTCTCTCAACCAGCGACCCGTCATTCAGTGCAGGTGGCCTTTCCTGTTTTGCATGTTATTTTGGCATTAATACGTGTCACATATCAGTTTGCAAAAAATGTAAAAATAAATAAATATATATATCATTGAGTTAATAAAGCCACAAAAAAAACATGGTCTCTTTTTTGTTTTCTTGAGTAAGGCAGCTCCAAAATGCAGGTGTTTCAGCATAGCTCAGTGCTTTCTGTGGTGGTGGGTCAAGCCAGAAGACAATACGGAGCGCTGCGCCGTGATTGGCTCAGTGTTCTGTCACTCATGGGGACACTACGTCACCGCCAAGTCTAAGGGTAGAGCTAGAAAATTCAAGCCCCTTGGGTGCTGCCACAGAGTTACATTAGAAGTGCCCATCCAAGAAGGTCATTGGCCAACAGACAAAATGACGTCAAATCACATTATATCTACAGTAGCTTTGATTGAACTGATCAGGTCAACATCATACTTTCAAAATCTTAGCCAGCGTTCATCATCATGAATCAGGTCGACAATCTACAGGCAAATCCTTTTTAATCCTTGTCATATGAAGAGAAATAATGAAGAGAAATGATAGGACAGCTGTTGGGACTCTGCTGTTGGGACTCTGCTGTTGGGACTCTGCGGTTGGGACTCTGCTGTTGGGACTCTGCTGTTGGGACTCTGCTGTTGGGACTCTGCTGTTGGGACTCTGCTGTTGGGACTCTGCTGTTGGGACTCTGCGGTTGGGACTCTGCTGTTGGGACTCTGCTTTATGTAGGCCCTAACAGTTTGTGGGCACCGTTTGTCACCGTTATAGTGCAATGAATGTATTGTTTAGTGTTGTGTTGTGGAGTGGCTTTGCTGGCATGCATCCCCCTTTATTTATGTTTTGCCCCACCAAGATTGACATGCTAAAATCACCACTGACCTCAGCTATAGCCTAGATGACCAGCCTAAACCTGTTCAGATCTGTTCCCATAACGTTATAACAGTAACAGTAGCAGGAGCCTAGTCCTGATACAGATGGAGGTCTATACCTCAGCTATAGCCTACATATCCTAGATGACCAGCCTAAACCTGTTCAGATCAGTTCCCATAACGTTATAGACCTAACAGTAGCAGGACAGAGCTTGTAGCCTAGGCATGGTATTTTACACACCATTTCAAACGGAGACCATCAGGTTTGTCAGCATGATAAGTGATCATAGCTCAAACCTACTCTGACTATTGAATGTCTGAAGTCGACCTAACCTTATAATAGTTTGTAGTTTAGCCTTGACCTACGAGAGTCTGCCCGTCTTTCCTATATATCAACACATTTATCCTACTTCTAATGTTACCGAGAAATATGTGCCACAGTTTCAACAGCCATTGTGTAACTGTGTAGGCTGCAAACTTACTTTCACGTTCATATGAGGAAATCACATAACTTCTTACAGTCGCTGGTGCAGCCGCCTGTTTTCTTGCAGATGAAGTAGCTTTTATAGGTGACTCATTCAACCAGCCTAAACAACAGTAAGTAAAAGATGTCAAATGGTCAAAAGTCAATCCTGATATAGCCATGTACATCAAAGAGAGGTGTATTGCTACAGATGTATGATCTTAATTTTAGCCAGTTTGCTACAGCAGGAAAATAACCCTGCAGCAACAGGACATTTTAATTATTATGGGAATGGCCGGCAGGGATGTAGCTCAGTTGGTAGAGCATGGCATTTGCAACGCCAGGGTTGTGGGTTCGATTCCAGTATAAAAAATTAAAATGTATGCACTCGCAATGTATGCAAGTCGCTCTGGATAAGAGCGTCTGCTAAATGACTAAAATGTAAAAAATCACCATGTAGAATTATGTGTACAGATGTAGGATCTTAATTTGATCACCCCCCACTGCAGAATAACTTTCCCTCAACGCAGTAAATGTAAAACTTGTAGTGTATTTGAGGTTTTAAAAGGCTTCTGAAGTTTGTAATTTCCACTTAGAAATGGCAGACTTGAGTTTCCCTTACTAAAAATTTATCAACCGATACAAAAATGTCCATTAATTATAAATCACATTTCCTGTTGCTGCAGGAATATTTTCCTGCTGTAGCAAACTGGCTCAAATTAAGATCCTACATATGTATGTGTAAATGTACTTGGCGAATAAAGGTGATTCTGATTCTGCAAAGGTTGAGTCTCTAGATTCCCTTGCTGCTCTGGGGAAATAATGAAATGGAAATCATGGGCGATTTAAACTGGGACTGGTTATCTCCAAACTTTGAGACCATGTCATTTGTTATATTTCACCCAATTGATAAAGGAAGCTAGAAGGCTGAACCCAGAAGACAACTTTAAATCAACACTTACTGATATTATCCTAAAATCCTTTCACTCATATTGTTGTGTCTCTTTGTTCAACGGACGTCGGGTAGCCTGTGATATTAATATTGTAGCAAACAGCGGGGCAGGGCAGTGAACCCAGGTCGCTGGCCAAAACTAGGTTAACCCTATTGCTGCGATGGGAATTGTAACCTGTCTCACACTGCCCCCTATAAAAGCAAGTCCCGTGCTTCGACTACTCAGACCCCTCACACATCCGGGCCGTGCAATCTGATGGCCTCACAGACACCATACTACTTCTGACACCAATGTAGCGAACAGCGGGGCAGGGAAGTGAACCCAGGTTGCACTTGTAAAAAGGCAAACAACCTACGCATCTGGCGCCAATTGGGTTACTTGGTTGGAATTGTGACGTGGCTCATTTAGCGAGGATCACTACACTATAGTGGAACTATGATACAATTACAGTTATCATATCAAATGTTAAATGTAGAACTATAATATATGAATATATTGAATTTGACTTGCCCATGTTCAGTTAGCTCCATTTTGTATGATTAGACTGACACAAACCTGTCTCAGTAGAAGTAGACTGTTAGGTCTGAGTGTTTTACTTCCATTCACTGTACTAAAATTACACCATACATTTAATTTCTCTACACACTTTACAATCATTCCTGGCAGGATTCTTACCTTGTAGCCTGAATTCACAACCAGAACATGTCAAGTCATTGAGATATCTACTGTTCTGCTGAGAGAGCACCTTCGTGATGACTAGCGCTCTGTATATTCTTATGGGTGAGGCCTGAGCTGGAATGTGAAGCTAACTGAAGCTAGCTTTAGAAAACCAGTATATCTAGCTTGCATCATAGTCCACCCCTCAGGCTAAGTTCAGGTTTCAGCATGAGGCAGACATCAACAGCCGAGTTGTAGGCTACTACCTGGGTCGTATTCATTAGTTTACTCAGCAGCCAACAGTTTTAAAATGTTGCATAAACTATTTACTCCAAACGCTGTACAACGTGACCTAAACGGTTTCTGTTGCCAAACGTTTTGCTACGGTGGGCACTAATGAACACACACAACCTGTTTTGAGGAAGTGTAAGTTGTTGTTAGTCTTTCCACAGTATTTATTAGTCTCTCTTTCACACAACATACCTTCCTGAGTGAAAAGAGTTAACAGTAGATTAGAAAGAGAAAATGTTGTTGCTTGTTGTGTTTTAAGCCTGTTTTGAGAAGACATGTCTATAGACCTATGATACAGTACACTCTTAGAAAAAAGAGTTCCAAAGGGTCCTCTGGCTGTCCCCATAGGAGAACGCTTTTGGGTTCCTGGTAGAACCCTTCTGGCTTCCATGTAGAACCCTCTGTGGAAAGGATTCTTCATGGAACCCAAAAGGGTTCTACCTAGGACCAAAAAGGGTTCTACAAAGGGTTCTCCTATGGGGACAGCCAAAGAACCCTTTTAGATTCTAGATGGTGTAGGAGTGATCACCCTGGGGCACACAGATGGAAACAGAACGAATTCACCCCACGCATCTAATTTATATCCAAAACATTTTAAGGAGAGTAGGCCTATTATAACACTGTCCACAAAACATATCATCAACTATATTAATATCATAACAATATCATCAACTATATGAATACACATAACAATATCATCAACTATATGAATACACATAACAATATCATCAACTATATTAATACACATAACAATATCATCAACTATATTAATACACATAACAATATCATCAACTATATTAATATCATAACAATCGTCGTCTTACCTTTTATATGTCTCTCAATAGAAGTAGAGTCTGGAATGATCATTCGGTGGTGGAAAGTTCCTTTAGTTTGTTCTGCTCATTTCCATATCAGGTTCTACCTGTTCTCTCTCCCACTCCCTGTCTCTTTATAGCTCTTACAATGTGCCATGGCATACATTCTACAAGTGTCTGGAACTCCAAATGTAGTTCTGATTTAGTGTTCCAAATGAAAACAATTTGATTAAACAGGTTAATATGGTTAAAATACATTAAGACTGAGTAATGGTGTGATTGTTTTTATTATTTTGTATTGAAATGTTTGACTTTATTTTCCCTATGTCCTTTCAATATAGGAACAATATGTGAAATTGACAGCCTTCTGTAAATATGGACAAAAGTCTATGGATTAATTTGATGGTATGTGTCTTGCAACATTATGTAAAATGACAGGTTGAGAAACACTGCATCTTCCTAGGTGCATATTTGAGAAGGAACGCAAACTGTCTCCCTATGTGTGTGCCATCCCTAAACATCAAGTGTTTGTGGTTCATTAAAATGTTTATTGTCAAGGTAAAAAAAAAAAAAAAAAAAAAAAAAGTGTCTCTCCCCAGGGGTAGAAGTACCTCTCTCCCCAGGGGTAACAGCTTCTCTCTCCCCAGGGGTAGCAGCTCCTCTCTCCCCAGGGGTAGCAGCTCCTCTCTCCCCAGGGGTAACAGCTCCTCTCTCCCCAGGGGTAGCAGCTCCTCTCTCCCCAGGGGTAACAGCTCCTCTCTCCCCAGGGGTAACAGCTCCTCTCTCCCCAGGGGTAACAGCTCCTCTCTCCCCAGGGGTAGCAGCTCCTCTCTCCCCAGGGGTAGCAGCTCCTGTCTCCCCAGGGGTAACAGCTCCTCTCTCCCCAGGGGTAGCAGCTCCTCTCTCCCTTAGGATATGAAGACATCGGTGGCTTAGCCCACAGCCAGTAGGAGGGTCCGGGAAGGAATTTCAACAGCTAAATCCATGAATATATCGCTAGTGTATTGCCAAAAACCACTCAAGAACTTCAAACATAGACTCTGACCTGTCCAATGGGCCAAACTGATTAAAGATTCCCACAGTACCTAAACACACTCTCTCTCTCTCTCTCTCTCTCTCTCTCTCTCTCTCTCTCTCTCTCTCTCTCTCTCTCTCTCTCTCTCTCTCTCTCTCTCTCTCTCTCTCTCTCTCTCTCTCTCTCTCTCTCTCTCTCTCTCTCTCTCTCTCTCTCTCTCTCTCTCTCTCTCTCTCTCTCTCTCTCTCTCTCTCTCTCGCTCTCTCTCTCTCTCTCTCTCTCTCTCTCTCTCTCTCTCTCTCTCTCTCTCTCACACACACTCACACACACACAGTGCAGTAATTAGAATCCCTATATCAGCTTTTAGTGATAGTCTACTGTGTGTTCTCCCCTCCTCTGTCTTTCTCCATCACTTTCTCTCTGTCGTCTATTGATGTCTTTCATCTTGTCTGGTGTCTCTCTCCATCATATCCTATTCTTCTGTTGCTGTCTCTGTGTCTTGTCTGGTGTCTCTCTCCATCATATCCTATTCTTCTGTTGCTGTCTCTGTGTCTTGTCTGGTGTCTCTCTCCATCATATCCTATTCTTCTGTTGCTGTCTCTGTGTCTTGTCTGGTGTCTCTCTCCATCATATCCTATTCTTCTGTTGCTGTCTCTGTGTCTTGTCTGGTGTCTCTCTCCATCATATCCTATTCTTCTGTTGCTGTCTCTGTGTCTTGTCTGGTGTCTCTCTCCATCATATCCTATTCTTCTGTTGCTGTCTCTGTGTCTTGTCTGGTGTCTCTCTCCATCATATCCTATTCTTCTGTTGCTGTCTCTGTGTCTTGTCTGGTGTCTCTCTCCATCATATCATATTCTTCTGTTGCTGTCTCTGTGTCTTGTCTGATGTCTCTCTCCATCATATCATATTCTTCTGTTGCTGTCTCTGTGTCTTGTCTGATGTCTCTCTCCATCATATCATATTCTTCTATTGCTGTCTCTGTGTCTTGTCTGATGTCTCTCTCCATCATATCATATTCTTCTGTTGCTGTCTCTGTGTCTTGTCTGATGTCTCTCTCCATCATATCATATTCTTCTGTTGTTGTCTCTGTGTCTTGTCTGGTGTCTCTCTCCATCATATCCTATTCTTCTGTTGCTGTCTCTGTGTCTTGTCTGATGTCTCTCTCCATCATATCATATTCTTCTGTTGCTGTCTCTGTGTCTTGTCTGATGTTTCTCTTTAGTTTTGCAATCCAAATTTGGAGCTATTGGAATATTAACATGTTGTCCCATGTACATGGTGTAATTTACTGATGGTCCCTAACTAGCCCCATAGGGATATCCAAATTCAACCCACATTTACCACAGGCATTACGATTGGGTCGGATGCAGTTGCATTCTGAATGGATTATTACTTGGTGTGGGCATGTGGGCAACCTTCATTTACGTTGTGATGCAGTCACAACCACAAGTCTCACTAAACTCAGTTTTGGACAAGACTGACTTTATGACCAAAATTATCCAATATTTTTCTGCGGAATTGTGGCATGTTTATTCTGGTGATAACTGGACCACTGGCTGTCTCATGGAGTGTGGGAGGGTGAGTGTCATGGTCGGGATGGCCTGAACTCAGAGCCTGATAGAATACCAAGGAAAACCGTAGTAACTGCAGTAGAACATGGTGGAACAAAGCCAGATGGCAGTAACCTCACTTACTGCTGTTTCCTTGGTTTTTACTGGGATTTTGTAGTTACAGCTAATTTGACCCTCCATTTTCTCTGAAACGGAAGATAATTGAACCAGGACACTTTGTCACAAGATATAACAGATACTATGAAGCCTGATTTAGGTCTGAACTCATCTTTGACCAAATGTGTAGCAGCAGTTTGCAATTGTACGGCAGAATAGCTGTGCACATAATCCTAATACCTCTTCATGGACTACATATGAACACTTAAACATTGTCTTCTTTTAGGGCGGGACCTGGTATGGTGTGGTCACATTGCCTAGTGGTTATAACGTTGGGCCAGTAACTGAAAGGTTGCTGGTTCGAATACCCGAGCCGTAAATGTGAAACTCTGTTGATGTGCCCTTAAGCAAGACACTTAACACTAACTTGCTTCATGGGTGCTGTACTACTATGACTGACCCTGTAAAACTGCACCTATCCGGTGTATCTGACAATAAAAACATATATATTTTTTTGCAATTCCAACAGTTAATTTAACAATGCTGGTCATAACTCTTGTTGACGTTGATCCAAGGACACCTTCACTTGCATTACCCTCTTACTGCAGAAAAATATTCTCATGAAATCATGTGACTTATAGTTAGAGAGAACGATTCCTGTAAACGCACACTGCTACAAGCAGGAAACAAGGTATGGACAAACCAGAAATGTGACATTTCTGTTTGATAGTAACCCTGAATGATGAATGCGTGATCTATCTTGTCATCTTTTTGGCCAACCACATTGGAACATTCTAATCTTTAAGGACATGAAGTATGGAGTCATTGTTTTCAGGAAGGTGTCTCCATGGTGATAGGAGGGACAGGAGGCAGACTAAAGGGCAAGGGCAGCCGCCTGAACTACTGCCCTACAAAGGCAAAGAGCAGTCTACGCAAATGTCCGTGCATATCAACCATAACCACTGATCTGACCTATGACCCCTAAAATGCTGATACTGAACTCTGCCTTTGTATGACCTTAAACAAGTATATGGGTAATGCAACGGCAAAGTGCAGCATCAAGAAATCTAAATATGTTGATCCAACTTTCTTGTTGTTTATCTGTTTGATGGAAACTGTTTGATAGTTGTTACTACCTTCCAACTGTATTTAATGGTGTTATGTAGTCGTGTTTTCATGTTTTCAATGTTGTATAATAGTAGGCCTAAGGTTATTTCATCATGGAGAATGTTTATACTTAAGAAATACTTGACATTGTATGACTATCATTATAATGCTGTTTTACCATTATTTACTCTCTCTCACACACACACACTCACAGACACACACACACACATATCCCCCCCCCCCCCCCCACACACTCACTGTGCAGTAATTATAATCTATAGAGCACCTTTAAGTGATACAGTCTACTGTGTGATCTCCCCTCCTCTGCCTCTCTCCATTACTTTCTCTGTCTTCTGTTGCTGTCTCTCTTGTCTGCCCCCTTCTGTTGCTGTCTCTCTTGTCTGCCCCCTTCTGTTGCTGTCTCTCTTGTCTCCCCTCTTCTGTTGTTGTCTCTCTTGTTGCCCCCCTTCTGTTGCTGTCTCTCTTGTCTCCCCTCTTCTGTTGCTGTCTCTCTTGTCTCCCCTCTTCTGTTGCTGTCTCTCTTGTCTCCCCTCTTCTGTTGCTGTCTCTTGTCTCCCCTCTTCTGTTGCTGTCTCTCTTGTCTGCCCTCTTCTGTTGCTGTCTCTCTTGTCTGCCCTCTTCTGTTGCTGTCTCTCTTGTCTCCCCTCTTCTGTTGCTGTCTCTTGTCTCCCCTCTTCTGTTGCTGTCTCTCTTGTCTGCCCTCTTCTGTTGCTGTCTCTCTTGTCTCCCCTCTTCTGTTGCTGTCTCTCTTGTCTGCCCTCTTCTGTTGCTGTCTCTCTTGTCTCCCCTCTTCTGTTGCTGTCTCTTGTCTCCCCTCTTCTGTTGCTATCTCTCTTGTCTGCCTTCTTCTGTTGCTGTCTCTCTTGTCTGCCTTCTTCTGCTGTTGTCTCTCTTGTCTGCCTTCTTCTGTTGCTGTCTCTTGTCTCCCCTCTTCTGTTGCTGTCTCTCTTGTCTGCCCTCTTCTGTTGCTGTCTCTTGTCTCCCCCTTCTGTTGCTGTCTCTCTTGTCTCCCCTCTTCTGTTGCTGTCTCTCTTGTCTCCCCTCTTCTGTTGTTGTCTCCTGTCTCCCCTCTTCTGTTGCTGTCTCTCTTGTCTCCCCTCTTATGTTGCTGTATCTCCTGTCTCCCCTCTTCTGTTGCTGTCTCTATTGTCTGCCCTCTTCTGTTGCTGTCTCTCTTGTCTCCCCTCTTCTGTTGCTGTCTCTCTTGTCTGCCCCCTTCTGCTCAACCAACCTTGGTTCTCTCTCCATCTGCCCTCTTCTGTCACTTTCTCTGTGTCTTGTCTGTTGCTGTCTGGGTCCTGTCTGTTGCTGTCTGTAAATTGTATTTTGCTGTCTGTGTCTTGTCTGTTGTCTGTGTCTTGTCTGTTGCTGTCTGTGTCTTGTCTGTTGTCTGTGTCTTGTCTGTTGCTGTCTGTGTCTTGTCTGTTGCTGTCTCAGGTTCCATTTTGTTACTGTCTCCTGTGTCTATTTTCTTCTGTTATGGCCTGTTCTGTCTCTCTCCATCATATCATGTTCTTCTGTTGCTGTCTCTGTGTCTTGTCTGGTGTCTCTCTCCATCATATCCTATTCTTCTGTTGCTGTCTCTGTGTCTTGTCTGGTGTCTCTCTCCATCATATCATATTCTTCTGTTGCTGTCTCTGTGTCTTGTCTGGTGTCTCTCTCCATCATATCCTATTTTTCTGTTGCTGTCTCTGTGTCTTGTCTGGTGTCTCTCTCCATCATATCCTGTTCTTCTGTTGCTGTCTCTGTGTCTTGTCTGGTGTCTCTCTCCATCATATCATATTCTTCTGTTGCTGTCTCTGTGTCTTGTCTGGTGTCTCTGTCCATCACTTTCTCTGTGTCGTCTATTGATGTCTCTCACCTTGTCTGGTGTCTCTCTCCATCAACATAAATATTGGTGAGGGTTAGGCCTACTCCAATACAACATTGAAAACATGAAAACATGACTACATAACACCATTAAATACAGTTGGAATATAGTTACAACACTCAAACTGTTTCCATCAAACAGAAAAACAACAAGAAAGCTGGATAAACACATTTAGATTTCTACATACTGTACTTTGCTTCTGCATGACCCATACAGCTGTTTAAGGTCATACAAAGGCTGAGTGCAGTATCAGCATTTAAGGGGTCATAGGTTAGATCAGTGGTCATGGTTGATATGATTGGACCAAAAAACCCAACTTTAAAGCCATTTGTTCTCAGATTCACTGTTTGCGTAGACTGCTCTTTGCCTTTGTAGGGCAGTAGTTCAGGTGGCTTCCCTTGCCCTTAGTCTGCCTCCTGTCCCTCCTATCGCCATGGAGACACCTTCCTGAAAACAATGACTCCATACTTTGCTGAAACCTGTTCTGCCTGTTAATGTCCTTAAAGATGAATGTTGGAATGTTCCAATGTGGTTACCCCAAAAAGATGACAAGATAGATCACACATCCATAACTTGTTTCCTGCTTGTAGCAGGCCGCGTTACAGGAATGCTTTTCTCTAACTGTAAGTCATATGATTTCATGAGAATATTTTTCTGGAGTGAGAGTGTAATGCAAGTCAAGGTGTCCTTGGATGAATGTCAACAAGGTTTATAACCAGCATTGTTAAATTAACTGTTGTAATAAATAAATACAATATTTGTAAATGTATTGTCACAGACACCGGATAGATGCAGTGAAATGTGTTGTTTTACAGGGTCATAGTAGTACGGCGCCCCCTGGAGCAAATCAGGTGTAAGTGCCTTGCTTAAGGGCACAGACAGATTTTTACCTTGACGGCTCAGGTATTTGAACCAGCAACCTTTCAGTTACTGGCCCCACTAGGTAATCTTACCATACCACACCAGTTCACACCGTAACAGAAGACACTGTTCAAGTGTTCAAATGTAGTCCATGAAGAGGTATTAGGATTATGTGCACAGCTATGCTGCCGTACAATTGCAAACTGCTGCTACACATTTGGTCAAAGATGAGTTCAGACCTAAATCAGGCTTCATAGTATCTGTTATATCTTGTGACAAAGGGTCCTGATTCAATTATCTTCAGTTTCAGAGAAAATGGAGGGTCAAATTTGCTGTAACTACAAAATCCCAGTAAAAACCAAGGAAACAGCAGTAAGTGAGGTTACTGCCATCTGGCTTTGTTCCACCATGTTCTACTGCAGTTACTACGGTTTTCCTTGGTATTCTATCAGGCTCTGAGTTCAGGCCATCCCGACCATGACACTCACCCTCAAACACTCCATGAGACAGCCAGTGATCCAGTTATCACCAGAATAAACATGGCACAATTCCGCTGAAAAATGTTGGATAATTTTGGTCATAAAGTCAGTCTTGTCCAAAACTGAGTTTAGTGAGACTTGTGGTTGTGACTGCATCACAACATAAATGAAGGTTGCCCACATGCCCACACCAAGTAATAATCAATTCAGAATGCAACTGCACGCGACCCAATCGTAATGCCAGTGGTACATTTGGGTTGACTTTGGATATCCCTATGGGGCTAGTTAGGGACCATCAGTAAATTACACCATGTACAATGGACAACATGTTAAAATTCCAAAGGATCCAAATTTGGATTGCAAAACTAAAGAGAAACACCAGACAAGACACAGAGACAGCAACAGAAGAATATGATATGATGGAGAGAGACACCAGACAAGACACAGAGACAGCAACAGAAGAATAGGATATGATGGAGAGACACCAGACAAGACACAGAGACAGCAACAGAAGAATAGGATATGATGGAGAGATACACCAGACAAGACACAGAGACAGCAACAGAAGAATAGGATATGATGGAGAGAGACACCAGACAAGACACAGAGACAGCAACAGAAGAACAGGATATGATGGAGAGAGACACCAGACAAGACACAGAGACAGCAACAGAAGAACAGGATATGATGGAGAGAGACACCAGACAAGACACAGAGACAGCAACAGAAGAATAGGATATGATGGAGAGGGACACCAGACAAGACACAGAGACAGCAACAGAAGAACAGGATATGATGGAGAGAGACACCAGACAAGACACAGAGACAGCAACAGAAGAATAGGATATGATGGAGAGAGACACCAGACAAGACACAGAGACAGCAACAGAAGAATAGGATATGATGGAGAGAGACACCAGACAAGACACAGAGACAGCCATAGAAGAACAGGATATGATGGAGAGAGACAGAACAGGCCATAACAGAAGAAAATAGACACAGGAGAGAGTAACAAACTATAACCTGAGAGAGCAACAGACAAGACACAGATAGAAACAGACAAGACACAGACAACAACAGACAAGACACATACAACAGACAAGACACAGACAGCAAAATACAATTTACAGACAGCAACAGACAAGACATAGACAACAACAGACAAGACACAGACAACAAAATACAATTTACAGACAGCAACAGACAAAACACAGACAGCAACAGAAGAGGGCAGACAAGAGAGACAGCAACAGAAGAGGGCAGACAAGAGAGACAGCAACAGAAGAGGGTGGACAATGTCACGATCGTCTACAACAGGAGACCAATGCGCAGCGTTGTGAGTGAACATGATGACTTTATTATTAAAGCAACCACGAAAAAACAACAAAAGACGATACGTGAAGTTCTCTATGACACCGACTGAACATAGCACAAGGAAACAAAAACCCACAAACACAAGGAGAAAAACACACAGAATATATATGGCTCCCAATCAGAGATAACGAGCCGACAGCTGACACTCGTTACCTCCGATTGGGAGTCATTAACCAATCACCAAAAACACAAACAAATGAAACTCACCCAACCCAACACAACCAAATGAAATACACCCTGGCTCTAACACACAGTCCCGGAGCCAGAGTGTGACAGTACCCCCCCCCCAAAGGCGCGGACTCCGACCGCGCCTAACCCAAAAATGGGGAGGGCTGGGTGGGTGTTACTCCACGGAGGCGGCTCTGGCGCTGGTCGTGATCCCCACCCCACCATAGTCATTACCCACTTAATTAGCCTCCTACACATTACCACCCCCCAACTACACCCCACTGGGTTAAGGGGCTGCACCGGACTAAGGGGCAGCACCGGACTACGGGGCAGTACCGGACTAAGGGGCAGTGCCGGACTAAGGGGCAGTACCAGGCTAAGGGACAGCACCAGGATAAGGGACAGCACCAGGATAAGGAGCAACACCGAGCTAAGGGGCAGCACCTGACTAAATGGCGGATCCTGGCTGGCTAGTTCTAGCGGATCCTGGCTGGCTGGCGGATCCTGGCTGGACGGCTCTGGCGGATCCCGGCTGGACGGCTCTGGCGGATCCCGGCTGGACGACTCTGGCGGATCCCGGCTGGACGACTCTGGCGGATCCCGGCTGGACGACTCTGGCGGATCCCGGCTGGACGGCTCTGGCGGATCCCGGCTGGATGGCTCATGGCTGGCTGACGGATCTGGCTGCTCATGGCTGGCTGACGGATCTGGCTGCTCATGGCTGGCTGACGGATCTGGCTGCTCATGGCTGGCTGACGGATCTGGCTGCTCATGGCTGGCTGACGGATCTGGCTGCTCATGGCTGGCTGACGGATCTGGCTGCTCATGGCTGGCTGACGGATCTGGCTGCTCATGGCTGGCTGACGGATCTGGCTGCTCATGGCTGGCTGACGGATCTGGCTGCTCATGGCCGACTGACGGATCTGGCTGATCCTGTCTGGCGGAAGGCTCTGGCTGATCCTGTCTGGCAGAAGGCTCTGGCTGATCCTGTCTGGCGGAAGGCTCTGGCTGATCCTGTCTGGCGGAAGGCTCTAGCGGCTCCGGTCTGGCGGACGGCTCTGATGGCTCATGGCAGACGGGCGGCTTTGCAGGCTTTGGGCAGACGGGCAGTTCAGGCCCCGTTGGGCAGACGGCAGACTCTGGCCGTCTGAGGCGCATCGTAGGCCTGGTGCGTGGTGCCGGAACAGGAGGTACCGGGCTGAGGACACGCATCTCAGGGCTAGTGCGGGGAGAAGCAACAGGGCATGCTGGACCCTGGGGACGCACCGTAGGCCTGATGCGTGGTGCCGGAACTGGAGGTACCGGGCTGAGGACACGCATCTCAGGGCTAGTGCGAGAAGCAGCAACAGGGCATGCTTGGCCCTGGGGACGCACCGTAGGCCTGATGCGTGGTGCCGGAACTGGAGGTACCGGGCTGAGGACACGCATCTCAGGGCTAGTGCGGGGAGTCGGAACAGGGCATGCTGGACCCTGGGGACTCCCATAACGCCTAGTGCGGGGAGCCGGAACAGGGCATGCTGGACCCTGGGGACTCACCTCACGCCTAGTGCGGAGAGCAGGAACAGGCCGGGCTGGGCTGGCGACGCGCACCGTACACTTCCTACGTGGCGCAGGTACAGGCCGGGCTGGGCTGGCGACGCGCACCGTACACTTGGTGCGGATGGCAGGAACAGGCCGAACCGGGCTGGCGACGCGCACCGTACACTTAGTGCGAGGGACCGGAACAGGCCGGGCTGGGCTGGCGACGCGCACCGTACACTTGGTGCGGGTGGCAGGATCAGGCCGAACCGGGCTGGCGACGCGCACCGTACACTTAGTGCGAGGGGCCGGAACAGGCCGTACCGTACGGGGAACACACACTACTGGCTGTACCTCGGGACTAGGAACGGGCCGGACCGAACTGGTTACACACCCCAGTACCTCTCGCCGTGCCTCTACACCTTCCTTCCCTGCTTTACCCAGTAGCCCCCTTGACCTGGTAGCCTCCTGAATCCGTCCCTTCTCTGCCTCCGTCAGCCCCCTTAACCTGGCAGCCTTCTGACTCTGCCTTGTGGCAGCCTCCTGCTGCTCAGTCGCCCAAGCCATGTGCCCCCCCAAAAAAATTTCTTGGGGTTGCCTCTCTTCCACGGGCTTCCAGCCTCGCCTTCGTGCTGCCTCCTCGTACCACCTCCTCTCGGCTTTGGCTGCCTCCAGCTCTTCACGAGGGAGGCGATATTCTCCCGGTTGTGCCCAAGGACCCTTTCCGTCCAATAACTCTTCCCATGTCCAGACCCTCGGCTCCTGGACACGCTGCTTGGTCCTTTGATGGTGGGTTTTTCTGTCACGATCGTCTACAACAGGAGACCAATGCGCAGCGTTGTGAGTGAACATGATGACTTTATTATTAAAGCAACCACGAAAAAACAACAAAAGACGATACGTGAAGTTCTCTATGACACCGACTGAACATAGCACAAGGAAACAAAAACCCACAAACACAAGGAGAAAAACACACAGAATATATATGGCTCCCAATCAGAGATAACGAGCCGACAGCTGACACTCGTTACCTCCGATTGGGAGTCATTAACCAATCACCAAAAACACAAACAAATGAAACTCACCCAACCCAACACCACCAAATGAAATACACCCTGGCTCTAACACACAGTCCCGGAGCCAGAGTGTGACAGTAAGTAATAAAGTCATCATGTTCACTCACAACGCTGCGCATTGGTCTCCTGTTGTAGACGAATGTGACAGACAAGAGAGACAGCAACAGAAGAGGGGATACAAGAGAGACAGCAACAGAAGAGGGGAGACAAGAGAGACAGCAACAGAAGAGGGCAGACAAGAGAGACAGCAACAGAAGAGGGGAGACAAGAGACAGCAACAGAAGAGGACAGACAAGAGAGACAGCAACAGAAGAGGGCAGACAAGAGAGACAGCAACAGAAGAGGGTAGACAAGAGAGACAGCAACAGAAGAGGGGAGACAAGAGAGACAGCAACAGAAGAGGGGAGACAAGAGAGACAGCAACAGAAGAGGGGATACAAGAGACAGCAACAGAAGAGGGGAGACAAGAGAGACAGCAACAGAAGAGGGGAGACAAGAGACAGCAACAGAAGAGGATAGACAAGAGAGACAGCAACAGAAGAGGGTAGACAAGAGAGACAGCAACAGAAGAGGGGAGACAAGAGAGACAGCAACAGAAGAGGGGAGACAAGAGAGACAGCAACAGAAGAGGGGAGACAAGAGAGACAGCAACAGAAGAGGGCAGACAAGAGAGACAGCAACAGAAGAGGGGAGACAAGAGACAGCAACAGAAGAGGACAGACAAGAGAGACAGCAACAGAAGAGGGGAGACAAGAGAGACAGCAACAGAAGAGGGGAGACAAGAGAGACAGCAACAGAAGGGGGGAGACAAGAGAGACAGCAACAGAAGAGGGGAGACAAGAGAGACAGCAACAGAAGAGGGGAGACAAGAGAGACAGCAACAGAAGGGGGAGACAAGAGAGACAGCAACAGAAGAGGGGAGACAAGAGAGATAGCAACAGAAGAGGGGAGACAAGAGAGACAGCAACAGAAGGGGGAGACAAGAGAGACAGCAACAGAAGAGGGGAGACAAGAGAGACAGCAACAGAAGGGGGAGACAAGAGAGACAGCAACAGAAGACAGAGAAAGCAATGGAGAAAGCCATTTTTCTCAGATTCACTGTTTGCGTAGACTGCTCTTTGCCTTTGTAGGGCAGTAGTTCAGGTGGCTGCCCTTGCCCTTAGTCTGCCTCCTGTCCCTCCTATCACCATGGAGACACCTTCCTGAAAATAATGACTCCATACTTCATGTCCTTAAAGATTAGAATGTTCCAATGTGGTTGGCCAAAAAGATGACAAGATAGATCACACATTCATCATTCAGGGTTTCTATCAAACAGAAATGTCACATTTCTGGTTTGTCCATACCTTGTTTCCTGCTTGTAGCAGTGTGCGTTTACAGGAATCGTTCTCTCTAACTATAAGTCACATGATTTCATGAGAATATGTTTCTGCAGTAAGAGGGTAATGCAAGTGAAGGTGTCCTTGGATCAACGTCAACAAGAGTTATAACCAGTATTGTTAAATTAACTGTTGGAATTGCAAAAAATATATATGTTTTTATTGTCAGATACACCGGATAGGTGCAGTGAAATGTGTTGTGTTACAGGGTCAGTCATAGTAGTACAGCACCCATTAAGCAAGTTAGTGTTAAGTGCCTTGCTTAAGGGCACATCAACAGATTTTCACATTGACGGCTCAGGTATTCGAACCAGCAACCTTTCAGTTACTGGCCCAACGTTCTTACCACTAGGCAATGTGACCACACCATACCAGGTCCCGCCCTAAAAGAAGACAATGTTTAAGTGTTCAAATGTAGTCCATGAAGAGGTATTAGGATTATGTGCACAGCTATTCTGCCGTACAATTGCAAACTGCTGCTACACATTTGGTCAAAGATGAGTTCAGAGCTAAATCAGGCTTCATAGTATCTGTTATATCTTGTGACAAAGTGTCCTGATTCAATTATCTTCAGTTTCAGAGAAAATGGAGGGTCAAATTTGATGCAACTACAACATCCCAGTAAAAACCAAGGAAACAGCAGTAAAAGAAGTTACTGCCATCTGGCTTTGTTCCACCATGTTCTACTGCAGTTACTACGGTTTTCCTTGGTATTCTATCAGGCTCTGAGTTCAGGCCATCCCGACCATGACACTCACCCTCACACACTCCATGAGACAGCCAGTGATCCAGTTATCACCAGAATAAACATGGCACAATTCCGCTGAAAAATGTTGGATAATTTTGGTCATAAAGTCAGTCTTGTCCAAAACTGAGTTTAGTGAGACTTGTGGTTGTGACTGCATCACAACGTAAATGAAGGTTGTGTCACGATCGTCGTAGGATTGAGTAGACCAAGGCGCAGCGTTGCGGGTGAACATATTTATATTTATTAACTAGATCACACGATCAAAACAATGAACGAAACGTGAAGTCCTTCGATACACAAACCAAAAGGAACAAGAAACCACAACACAAAGTGAAAAGACCGATAGTTAAATATGGCTCCCAATCAGAGACAACCAGCTGACCCTAGTTGCCTCTGATTGGGAGTCATTCAGGCCAACATAGATATACAAAACATAGACTTACACACCCTGGCTCAACATAACATAGTCCCCAGTGCCAGGGCGTGACAGTAACCCCCCCCAAAGGCGCGGACTCCGGCCGCGCCAAACAACCACAACAGGGGAGGGACCGGGTGGGCACTCCGCCTCGGCGGCGGATCCGGCTCCGGACATGACCCAGGCACGGGTTGTGCTGGACTGACGACGCACACCCCTGGCTTGATGCGTGTAGGAGGAACGGGCCGGACCGGGCTGACGACGCGCACCACTGACCTGGTGCGGGGAGCTTGGATGGGCCGGACTGGGCTGGCGACGCGCACCACAGACTTGGTGCGGAGAGCAGGAACGGGCCAGACAAGGCTGACGAAACGCACCATAGACTTGGTGCGGAGAGCAGGCACGGGCCGTGCCGGACTGACGACGCACAGCACACTGGCTTGGTGCGGGAAGCTTGGATGGGCCGGACTGGGCTGGCGACGCGCACCACAGACTTGGTGCGGAGAGCAGGCACGGGCCGTGCCGGACTGACGACGCACACCACTGGCTTGGTGCGGGAAGCTTGGATGGGCCGGACTGGGCTGGCGACGCGCACCACAGACTTGGTGCGGAGAGCAGGAACGGGCCGGACAGGGCTGACGACGCGCACCACAGGTTCGGTGCGAGAGGCAGGAACAGGCCGAACCGTACTGGGGACACACGCCACAGGCCCTATGCAGGGATCAGGAACGGGCCGGACCGGACTGGTAATACACCCCAGTACCTCTCGCCGTGCCTCCACACTTTCCCTCTCCTCTGTGACCAGTGGCCACCTTAACCTGGCGGCCTCCTCTTCACACCCGCTGGACCGCTCCATCGCGGCCTCCTGCTGCCCCTTCGTCCACGTCGTGAGCCCCCCCCTAAAAATTTTCTGGGGTTCTCTCCTCCCCGTGGACCAGGCCTCCCTAGCTCTCGCCAGACTCTCGATCCATTGCTTCATAGACCAGCCTCTCTCCTCTTCACTTAGCGTGGCCCAGCCGAAACTCCTACTCCCCTGATCCCAGGTCCTTCCTCTCTCCTCTTCATGCTGCTTGGTCCTGTCTTGGTGGTTTCTTCAGTCACGATCGTCGTAGGATTGAGTAGACCAAGGCGCAGCGTTGCGGGTGAACATATTTATATTTATTAACTAGATCACACGATCAAAACAATGAACGAAACGTGAAGTCCTTCGATACACAAACCAAAAGGAACAAGAAACCACAACACAAAGTGAAAAGACCGATAGTTAAATATGGCTCCCAATCAGAGACAACCAGCTGACCCTCGTTGCCTCTGATTGGGAGTCACTCAGGCCAACATAGATATACAAAACATAGACTTACACACCCTGGCTCAACATAACATAGTCCCCAGAGCCAGGGCGTGACAGGTTGCCCACATGCCCACACCAAGTAATAATCAATTCAGAATTTAACTGCACGCGACCCAATCGTAATGCCTGTGGTAAATGTGGGTTGAATTTGGATATCCCTATGGGGCTAGT
This sequence comes from Coregonus lavaretus, assembly GCF_964263955.1. Classification (NCBI taxonomy): domain Eukaryota; kingdom Metazoa; phylum Chordata; class Actinopteri; order Salmoniformes; family Salmonidae; genus Coregonus; species Coregonus lavaretus. The sequence goes on from NW_028165336.1 coordinate 21,464, forward strand.
TAGGGACCATCAGTAAATTACACCATGTACATGGACAACATGTTACAATTCCAATAGCTCCAAATTTGGATTGCAAAACTAAAGAGAGACATCAGACAAGACACAGAGACAGCAACAGAAGAATATGATATGATGGAGAGAGACACCAGACAAGACACAGAGACAGCAACAGAAGAATATGAAATGATGGAGAGAGACACCAGACAAGACACAGAGACAGCAACAGAAGAATAGGATATGATGGAGAGAGACACCAGACAAGACACAGAGACAGCAACAGAAGAATAGGATATGATGGAGAGAGACACCAGACAAGACACAGAGACAGCAACAGAAGAATAGGATATGATGGAGAGAGACACCAGACAAGACACAGAGACAGCAACAGAAGAATAGGATATGATGGAGAGAGACACCAGACAAGACATTGAGACAGCAACAGAAGAATAGGATATGATGGAGAGAGACACCAGACAAGACACAGAGACAGCAACAGAAGAATAGGATATGATGGAGAGAGACACCAGACAAGAAACAGAGACAGCAACAGAAGAATAGGATATGATGGAGAGAGAGAGAGAGAGAGAGAGAGAGAGAGAGAGAGAGAGAGAGAGAGAGAGAGAGAGAGAGAGAGAGAGAGAGAGAGAGAGAGAGAGAGAGAGAGAGAGAGAGAGAGAGAGAGAGGGTGTTTAGGTACTGTTGGAATTTTTAATCAGTTTAGCTCATTGGACAGGTCAGAGTCAATGTTTGAAGTTCTTGAGTGGTTTTTGGCAATACACTGGTGATGTATTCATGGATTTAACTGTTGAAATTCCTTCCCGGACCCTCCTACTGGCTGTGGGCTAAGCCACCAATGTCTTCAAATCCTAGGGGAGAGAGGAGCTGCTACCCCTGGGGAGAGAGGAGCTGTTACCCCTGGGGAGAGAGGAGCTGCTACCCCTGGGGAAAGAGGAGCTGTTACCCCTGGGGAGAGAGGAGCTGATACCCCTGGGGAGAGAGGAGCTGCTACCCCTGGGGAGAGAGGAGATATTACCCCTGGGGAGAGAGGAGCTGCTACCCTTGGGGAGAGAGGAGCTGTTACTCCTGGGGAGAGAGGAGCTGCTACCCCTGGGGAGAGAGGAGCTGCTACCCCTAGGGAGAGAGGAGCTGATACCCCTGGGGAGAGAAGAGCTGCTACCCCTGGGGAGAGAGGAGCTGCTACCCCTGGGGAGAGAGGAGCTGTTACCCCTGGGGAGAAAGGAGCTGCTACCCCTGGGGAGAGAGGAGATGCTACCCCTGGGGAGAGAGGAGCTGATACCCCTGGGGAGAGAGGAGCTGCTACCCCTGGGGAGAGAGGAGCTGCAATGAAGAGAGACGGTGACCCTGCTCGGGAAGAGCTTAATGACTGGTGATTGTTGGGGCACGTTTGGCAGGAGCTTCATTGATGAAGACTGCTGAACTTGCTGATGTTTCACAATATGCCATGGCCGTCTCAGTCACCAGGTCTCAACCCATTGGAAGACAACCATCAACAAAACACTCAATTATGGAATTTCTTGTGGAAGAATGAAGTCACATCCCTCCAATAGAGTTCAAGATACTTTTTTTTCTTTTTTCTTTTTTCAACCTTGACAATAAACATGTTAATGAACCACAAACACTTGATGTTTAGGGATGGCACACACATAGGGAGACAGTTTGCGTTGCTTCCCACATATGCACCTAGAAAGATGTAGTGTTTCTCAACCTGTCATTTTACATAATGTTGCAAGACACATACCATCAAATGAATCCATAGACTTTTGTCCATATTTACAGAAGGCTGTCATTTCACAAATTGTTCCTATATTGAAAGGACATAGGGAAAATAAAGTCAAACATTTCAATACAAAATAATAAAAACAATCACAGCATTACTCAGTCTTAATGTATTTTAACCATATTAACCTGTTTAATCAAATTGTTTTCATTTGGAACACTAAATCAGAACTACATTTGGAGTTCCAGACACTTGTAGAATGTATGCCAAGGCACATTGTAAGAGCTATAAAGAGACAGGGAGTGGGAGAGAGAACAGGTAGAACCTGATATGGAAATGAGCAGAACAAACTAAAGGAACTTTCCACCACCGAATGATCATTCCAGACTCTACTTCTATTGAGAGACATATAAAAGGTAAGACGACGATTGTTATGATATTAATATAGTTGATGATATTGTTATGTGTAATAATATAGTTGATGATATTGTTATGTGTATTAATATAGTTGATGATATTGTTATGTGTATAATATAGTTTATGATATTGTTATGTGTATTAATATAGTTGATGATATTGTTATGTGTATTAATATAGTTGATGATATTGTTATGTGTATTAATATAGTTGATGATATTGTTATGTGTATTAATATAGTTGATGATATTGTTATGTGTATTAATATAGTTGATGATATTGTTATGTGTATTAATATAGTTGATGATATTGTTATGTGTATTAATATAGTTGATGATATTGTTATGTGTATTCATATAGTTGATGATATTGTTATGTGTATTAATATAGTTGATGATATTGTTATGTGTATTAATATAGATGATTATATGTTTTGTGGACAGTGTTATAATAGGCCTACTCTCCTTAACATGTTTTGGATATAAATTAGATGCGTGGGGTGAATTCGTTCTGTTTCCATCTGTGTGCCCCAGGGTGATCACTCCTACACTATCTAGAATCTAAAAGGGTTCTTTGGCTGTCCCCATAGGAGAACCCTTTGTAGAACCCTTTTTGGTCCTAGGTAGAACGCTTTTGGGTTCCATGAAGAATCCTTTCCACAGAGGGTTCTACATGGAAGCCAGAAGGGTTTTACCTGGAACCCAAAAGCGTTCTCCTGTGGGGACAGCCAGAGGACCCTTTTGGAACTCTTTTTTCTAAGAGTGTACTGTATCATAGGTCTATAGACTTGTCTTCTCAAAACAGGCTTAAAACACAACAAGCAACAACATTTTCTCTTTCTAATCTACTGTTAACTCTTTTCACTCAGGAAGGTATTTCGTGAGAAAGAGAGACAAATAAATACAGTGGAAAGACTAACAACAACTTACACTTCCTCGAAACAGGTTGTGTGTGTTCATTAGTGCCCACCGTAGCAAAACGTTTGGCAACAGAAACCGTTTAGGTCACGTTGGACAGCGTTTGGAGTAAACTGTTTATGCAACATTTTAAAACTGTTGGCTGCGGAGTCAACTAATGAACACGACCCAGGTTGTAGCCTACAACTCGGCTGTTGATGCCTGCCTCATGCTGAAACCTGTATGTAGCCTGAGGGGTGTACTATGATGCAAGCTAGATATACTGGTTAAAACCGATTTGTAGGTGATCAATCCTGCTACTGATAACCTATGTGAACTGATCTGAACAGGTTTAGGCTGGTCTTCTAGGATATGTAGGCTATAGCTGAGGTATAGACCTCCATCTGCATTTCACTAACAAACCTCTGTTATATATTATAACCTAGCCTACTTTACATAATATAAATCTCCTACTTGTTGCAAAAAACCTTTCTGTACAGATCACTGATCCCCCTCAGATCAATCATGTTCATTTTAGCCCTTCTGTCTACATTCTCAGATACGTTTAGAAAAGAACAGATTGAAAGAAATAGTCTACTTTTAATAAATACACATTAGCCTAAGAGAGTGGAAGGGCTGAGAGGAATGTGGCCTTGTGTTGCTGCACTGTCTATAACTACCTTAACAAACAGTAACAGGGAGATGAGGTGAAAGATATCAGTCACGACTACATGTTGTTACAGGCTTTGGTATTTCCATTTATATTTTGAGGTTGGACGTTAGCACGTTGGCCGCACCTCTTGGCGCCACCTCAATAGACAGTATGCTTATGCCTGTGCTGGCTTGTCATCTCTTTAGTCAGAAGGGTTCCATCTGTTATGTGATATTGAAGAGCAGCTGGTCCAGTGTTCTGGTTGGCCTTAAAGATGTTAGAAGACTGGCACCTCTTTGTAACTCTGCTTCTTTAAGTTGATGAACAAAGTCTTTCTGTCTTGTATCTCCCAGGGTTTGGTCTGGTTTGGTTTGGTTTGGTTTGGTTTGGTCTAGTTTGGTCTGGTTTGCTCTGGTTTGGTTTGGTGTGGTCTGGTCTGGTCTGGTTTGGTTTGGTCTGGTTTGGTCTGGTCTGGTTTGGTCTGGTTTGGTCTGGTTTGGTCTGGTTTGGTCTGGTCTGGTTTGGTCTGGTTTGGTCTGGTCTGGTTTGGTCTGGTTTGGTGTGGTCTGGTCTGGTCTGGTTTGGTTTGCTCCACTTGTTCTTTTATTCCATATTGTAAGTAGGAGGGTTTTTATTTCAGATGTCCTCGTCTGGAGCCACTTCATTGGGCACTCATGGTGGGTGTCTTTTAGGTACCACTTTCTTGTTGCTAGTCAACATTCAGTGAACACTAGGGATTGGTCGATTAATACCAGAGCTACGATGTGCCGTTGCAGTTTTCAAAGCACTACTGATTTGACACAACGTATCAATGCTTGTATCAAAGTAACAATACTACGTGATGATGACGGTCGAAGCTTCGGACATCACACTACCATCTGACAGCTGTCAGAAGAGCATTGACCTCTGCTGGAGGCTTTGTGTTTTTTTCTATACTGAACAAAAATATAAACGCAACATGTAAAGTATTGGTCTCAGGTTTCATGAGCTGAAATAAAAGATCCCAGAAATGTTCCATTCGCACAAAAAGCTTATTTCTCTCCAATTTTGTGCACAAATGTGTTAACATCCCTGTTAGTGAGCATTTCTCTGTTGCCAAGATAATCCTTCCACCTGACAGGGGTGGAATATCAAGAAGCTGATTAAACAGCATGATCATTACACAGGTACACCTTGTGCTGGGGACAATAAAAGGCCACTGGAAAATGTGCAGTTTTGTCACACAACACAATGCCACAGATGTCTCAGGTTTTGAGGGAGCGTGCCATTGGCATCCTGACAGCAGGAATGTCCACCAGAGCTGTTGACAGATAATTGAATGTTAATTTCTCTACCATAAGCTGCCTCCAACGTTGTTTTAGAGAATTTGGCAGTACGTCCAACCGGCCTCACAAAATGTGAGAGATCTCACTGATTTCTCCCTGGTGCCAGTGCTTTTTCCAAAGCAAAGTCTCTTTCAAACACTGACCTCTACTGGACACCTTATTTATACATTTAGTTTGATGTCTTCCAGTTTGTAGCCCCTGAATGGGAGCTCAGCAGGTAGGGATGGGGATTGGGATTTCCCATTGTTGTTCAAATAATTTGTTTTATTTAGTGTAACCTATGATAATCTTCTGTATTTAGTTTCCTAAATAATACCACAGATGCATCATTTTTGAAAACATAGTGAACCTGGAGGCAAAAAGCGAACCCCACATTCTAACTAAATATTGTTTATTAGCACTCAAATCTATCAATGGCATTTTCGGCACAATTTGGTGAAAGCCCCAAAGCGTTCAGAAAGCCTCTGTTTCCCACCACTAGTGGACACCCCCATGAGTGTCTTTCAGAACCCCTCCTAAAACCACCTGTTTCGTTTTGGTTGTTGTTAGTGACTCTTTGTTAGTTCCTTCTTCTGTTTGAGAGACAATGTTTTATTTCTTGTTGGGGAACGTAACAATGTTCCTGTGATTAAATTAAATCACCTGACTGTTTGGATGTGTCTGTTAGTAAATGTTTTATTTCTAAGAGATCATGAATAAAAGAGAACATTTACATTTTAGTCATTTAGCAGACGCTCTTATCCAGAGCGACTTACAGTTAGTGAATACATATATATATTTTTTTTTTTTACTGGACCCCGTGGGAATCAAACCCACAACCCTGGCGTTGCAAACGCCATGCTCTATCAACTGAGCTACATCCCTGCCGGCCATTCCCTCCCCCTACCCTGGACGACGCAGGGCCAATTGTGCGCCGCCCATGAGTCTCCCGGTCGCGGCTGGCTGCGACAGAGCCTGGATTCGAACCAGGTTCTCTAGTGGCACAGTTAGCACTGTGATGCAGTGCCTTAGACCACTGCGCCACTCAGGAGTACCAATTGACATTCTAGAATGAGTTGTCACTGTGTTCACCACAACTAACATGCTGCATCTCTGTTTAGGGGTCAGTGGTCTAAAATGAGTCTCTCTGGGGAGAGAGAGGAGGGGGTCCCTGCCTCTAAAATGAGTCTCTCTGGGGAGAGAGAGGAGGGGGGCCCTGCCTCTAAAATGAGTCTCTCTGGGGAGAGAGAGAAGGGGGGGCCCTGCCTCTAAAATGAGTCTCTCTGGGGAGAGAGTGGAGGGGGGCCCTGCCTCTAAAATGCGTCTCTCTGGGGAACATGACACCAAAGCTAAGAGCTGAGATGACAATTTTATGAATAATTTATTATGTTTATATCCAAAACGCTATTTCCCCAAAAAAATCACGTGTTTTTTTTAAATATAATTTATTGCTAATATTACTTTTCTCAGATTTTTAATTCATAGATTTTAAATGTGTATGAATGTTTTGGGTTGTTGTTTGCAAAACACTACATTTCCAATGTTCAGCTAGAATAAAATGTTTGTATCCTGAATATATGACTGTGATATGTGGTTGTCTCACCTAGCTATCGTAAGATGAATGCACTTACAGATGCCATGTCTTCATTTCACCCAGTTTCTCTCAGCAGGAAAATAATCCTGCAGCAACAGGAAATGTGAATTATTATTTGGATTATAATTAATGGAATTTTTTTGTAGGGGTTGATAAATTTTTCATTATAGCAAAATAAGTCTGAAATTTTGAAGTGGAAATTATAAACTTTAGAAGCCTTTTTAAACCTTGAATACATTACAAGTATGCATTTCCTGCTGTGTGGGAAAATTCATTTTCAAATTTCAAATGTAAAAAAGAGAAAAGTAAAAAGAAAGTCAAGTCGTAGCCGGCTGCGACCGGGAGAGGGGTGGTGCACAATGGGCCCAGGGTAGGGGAGGGAATTGCTGGCAGGGATGTAGCTCAGTTGGTAGAGAATGGTGTTTGCAATGCCGGGGTTGTGGGTTCGATTCCCACAGGGGGGCAGTATGAATAATAATGTATGCACTCACTAACTGTAAGTCGTTCTGGATGAGAGTGTCTGCTAAATGACACACAAAAAAAAGTTTATTGCAACATTTTAAAACTGTTGGCTGCAGTGTAAACTAATGAATATGACCCAGGTTGTAGCCTACAACTCGGCTGTTGATGTCTGCCTCATGCTGAAACCTGAACTTAGCCTGAGGGGTGGACTATGATGCAAGCTAGATATACTGTTTTTTCAAAGCTTATCTAGATTTCAGTTAGCTTCACATTCCAGATCAGACTTCACCCATTAGAATATACAGAGCGCTAGTCATCAGGAAGGTGCTCTCTCAGCAGAACAGTAGATATCTCAATGACTTGACATGTTCTGGTTGTGAATTCAGGCTACAAGGTGAGAATCTTTCCATGGATTATTATAAAGTGGTAGAGAAATGTAATGTCTGGTGTAATTTTAGTACTGAATGGAAGTAAAACACTCAGACCTAACAGTCGACTTCAACTGAGACAGGTACGTGTCAGTTTAATCATACAAAATGGAGCTAACTGAATCTGGGCAAATCAAAATCAATATATTCATATATTATAGTTCTACATTTAACATTTCATATGATAACTGTAATTGTATCATAGTTCCACTATAGTGTAGTGATCCTCGCTAAATGAGCCACGTCACAATTCCAACCAATTAACCCAATTGGCGCCAGTGGTGCGATGCGTAGGTTGTTTGCCTTTTACACATGCAACCTGGGTTCGCTTCCCTGCCCCGCTGTTTGCTACATTGGTGTCAGAAGTAGTATGGTGTCTGTGAGGCCATCAGAATTTATGGCCCGGACATGTGAGGGGTCTGAGTAGTCGAAGCATGGGACTTTTGTAGGGGACAGTGTGAGTCAGGTTACAATTCCCATTGCTGTGATGCGTAGGGTGTTTGCCTTTTTCGCCAGTGACCTGGGTTTACCGCCCTACCCGCTGTTTGCTACACAATTGATATCATAGGCTTCCCGACATCCGTTGAACAAAGATACATTATAATATGAGTTTAAGGATTTGAGGATAATATCAGTTAGTGTTGATTTAGAGTTGTCTTCTGGGTTCAGCCTTCTAGCTGCCTTTATCAATTGGGTGAAATGTAACAAATGACATGGCCTCAGAGTTGGGAGATAACCAGTCCCAGTTTAAATCACTATGACAACCATTTCATTATTTATCCAGAGCAGCAAGGGAATCTAGAGACTCAACCTTTTTTAATTTAACCTTTATTTAAGTAGACAAGTCAGTTAAGAACAAGTTCTTATTTACAATGACGGCCTACCCCGGACGACGCTGGGGCAATTGTGCGCAGCCCTATGGGACTCCCAATCACAGCCGGTTGTGATACAGCCTGGAATAGAACCAGGGTCTGTAGTGACGCCTCTAGCACTGATTGGCTCAAACGCATTAAGAAGGAAAGAAATTCCACAAATTAACTTTTATGAACAAATTACATCCTCATCCGTTTAAGAACAAATGACAAATGTGGTCCTCTGTAGCTCAATTGGTAGAGCATGGCGCTTGTAATGCCAGGATAGTGGGTTCGATCCCCGGGACCACCCATACGTAAACATTTATGTACACATGACTGTAAGTCGCTTTGGATAAAAATGTCTGCTAAATGGCATATTAAAAGAAGGCACACCTGATAATTGAAATGCATTCCAGGTGACTACCTCATGAAGCTGGTTGAGAGATTGCCAAGAGTGTGCAAAGCTGTCATCAAGGCAAAGGGTGGCTATTTAAAGAATCTCAAATACAACATATATTTTGATTTGTTTAACACTTTTTTGGTTACTACATGATTCCATATGTGTTATTTCATAGCTTTGATGTCTTCACTATTATTCTACAATGTAGAAAATAGTAAAAAATAAAGAAACAATGGTTTTGGGAAAGAGCTTGGAGATTTAACAATGCTCCTACAAAGGTTCTAACGATTAACTTAGCCTTCAGGTGCTTTTGGGAATCCGGGCCCAGGTGGTCTCTTTAGGAAATGTTTTGAAAAAATTTGGCCTAGGCTACATGTCCTGTTATTTGGATTTAAAACCGATTTGTAGGTGATCAATCCTGCTACTGATAGCCTATGTGAACTGATTTGAACAGGTTTAGGCTGGTCATCTAGGATATGTAGGGTATAGCTGAGGTATAGTACCAGTCAAAAGTTTGGACACACCTACTCATTCCAGGATTTGTCTTTATTTTTACTGTTTTCTACATTGTAGAACAATAGTGAAGACATCAAAACTATGAAATAACACATACACATATTGCTCATGCCTAGGCTACATGCTCTGTCCTGCTACTGGTAGGTCTATAACGTTATGGGAACTGATCTGAACAGGTTTAGGCTGGTCATCTAGGATATGTAGGCTATAGCTGAGGTATAGACCTCCATCTGTATCAGGACTAGGCTCCTGCTACTGTTACTGTTATAACGTTATGGGAACTGATCTGAACAGGTTTAGGCTGGTCATCTAGGCTATAGCTGAGGTCAGTGGTGATTTTAGCATGTCAATCTTGGTGGGGCAAAACATAAATAAAGGGGGATGCATGCCAGCAAAGCCACTCCACAACACAACACTAAACAATACATTCATTGCACTATAACGGTGACAAACGGTGGCCACAAACTGTCAGGGCCTACATAAAGCAGAGTCCCAACAGCAGAGTCCCAACAGCAGAGTCCCAATAGCAGAGTCCCAACAGCAGAGTCCCAACAGCAGAGCCCCGACAGCAGAGCCCCGACAGCAGAGTCCCGACAGCAGAGTCCCAACAGCAGAGTCCCAACAGCAGAGTCCCAACAGCAGAGTCCCAACAGCAGAGTCCCAACAGCAGAGTCCCGACAGCAGAGTCCCGACAGCAGAGTCCCGACAGCAGAGTCCCGACAGCAGAGTCCCGACAGCAGAGTCCCGACAGCAGAGTCCCGACAGCAGAGTCCCGACAGCAGAGTCCCAACAGCAGAGTCCCAACAGCAGAGTCCCAACAGCAGAGTCCCAACAGCAGAGTCCCAACAGCAGAGTCCCGACAGCTGTCCTATCATTTCTCTTCATTATTTCTCTTCATATGACAAGGATTAAAAAGGATTTGCCTGTAGATTGTTGACTTGATTCATGATGATGACTGCTGGCTAAGATTTTGAAAGTATGATGTTGACCTGATCAGTCCAATCAAAGCTACTGTAGATATAATGTGATTTGACGTCATTTTATCTGTTGGCCAATGACCTTCTTGGATGGGCACTTCTAATGTAACTCTGTGGCAGCACCCAATGGGCTTGAATTTTCTAGCTCTACCCTTAGACTTGGCGGTGACGTAGTGTCCCCATGAGTGACAGAACACTGAGCCAATCACGAAGCAATGCTCTGTATTGTCTTCTGGCTTGACCCACCACCCCAGAAAGCACTGAGCTAGGCTGCCCCACCACCACAGAAAGCACTGAGCTAGGCTGAAACACCTGCATTTTGGAGCTGCCTTACTCAAGAAAACAAAAAAGAGACCATGTTTTTTTGCGGCTTTATTAACTCAATTATATATATATTATTTTTACATTTTTTGCAAACTGATATGTGACACGTATTAATGCCAAAATAACATGCAAAACAGGAAAGGCCACCTGCCCTGAATGACGGGTCGCCACTGGCTGAGGTATAGACCTTGATCTGCTTTACACAAAAAATTACTGTTATACATTATAACCTAGCCTACTTTAAATAATAAAAAATCTCTTAATTGTTGCAAAAAACATTTCTGTATAGATCACTGATCCCCCCCAGATCAATCAAGCCCGTTTTAGCCCTTCTGTCTACATTCTCAGATACGTTTAGAAAAGAACAGATTTAAAGATAATAATTGGCTGACTTTTAATGAATACAAATAAGTGTGAGACATGGCCTTGTGTTGCTGCACTGTCTATAACTACCTTAACAAACAGTGACTTATTATTATTATTGACAGTTAACATGGAGAAGAGATGTCACAATCAGATGTTCATTTGATTGCATTAAATAGCCTGACTGTTTCAATATGTCTGTTAGTAAATGTTTTGTAAGAGATAATTAATAAATGATAACAATTCACATTCAAGAATTACTGTGTTAACTACAACCAACATGTTGGATCTCTGTTTAGGGGTCAGTGGTCTAAAATGAGTCTCTCTGGGGAACATGACACCGAAGCTAAGAGGTGAGATGACAATTTTGTTTAAGAATTATTAAGAGTTTATTTCCTTAATGCTATTTCCACAATAATCAGAAATGGTTGCTTATGGGTACCTTCAATATTACTGTTCTCAGATGTTTAATTAATAGATTTTAGATGTAGATAATAATTATTATTTTTATTGCAAAACGCTATATATCCATTGTTTAGCTGACATTGAATGTTTGTATCCTGTATATTTGACTGTATTATCTGGTTGTCTCACCTAGCTATCTTAAGATGAATGCACTTACTGTAAATCGCTCTGGGTAAGAGCATCTGCTAAACAGGTGGGGCTCTGCCCTGAATGACAGGTCGCCACTGCTCCAAAGCAACTACATGTTGCACAGGAACCACTGACTCGCCGCATGTTTCTATTATCAAGACACCTGCTGGTACCTCTTAACTGGTTAGGACAGCTCATGAGGTGTCCTAAATATCTGCCAACTAGGTGGGACGCTTATGAATAAAGAGGCTTCATGCATAGCTTTAATTTATACCCATAAGAGTAGGACTAAAATGGCTTTATTCTCAGCACTTATACGACACATTTTCTACTCTGAGACGCTTTTTGGATATGGGCCCAGATCTCAAAACATTGTTTTAAAAAACGAATCATTTTGTTTTACATAATAAAAAATGAATATTACTAATGTAAGCCACTGTAAAGACTGGGTTTAGTTTATTATGTGGCTCTGCTCATGTCCGCGTTCTGGAACTGTCCGCGTCCCCGTACAGAACTGTCCGCGTCCACGGACGGTTTGGCGCCATGCATATTGTCCAGTTACGCGCAGAGTGGTCTGAGGTGATGTTGGGAAATAACGACGGAGTTCGTTACAGTGTTGAGACGCCGAAGTTTATTGTTCAATTTGCTTTTTTGCTTAATGGTCAGTGACAGTATGAGTGTAGCCAGATCCTTTTCACTCGCTAGTCTTGTTTAATTGTGTGGTTCACCGGGTTCGTCATCATCCTCGAGGGACAGACGAACGACCTGCTAGTTAGCCAAGCTAGTCGGTACAGCTAGCTAAGCTAGCTACTCTTTACCAGCAGCATCCTAGTTATCCTAGCTACCACTACATCATCACCGGCTGCCTGCATTTCTTGTGGACCGATGGAGCTCCCTGGTTGTTTCTTCCACCTGTTAAGTACCGTGAAGGGCTTCTCCCTCTCTCGTTGACGGATGCTGGCTACCTACCATCCCTCTGTCCGGTTCTCCTCTCTTCACTAGATGGACGGTAACTTTAGTGTTTAACCCCTATGTGTCCAAGGACTGAACTTTTTAATATTATTTTTGGGCCGCATCAAGTGACATTTTTTACAACGTTTATTTCGGATAAAATTAGTTCATTGCATCCGCCATGGAGCCCAGTTTCATAATATTACCTTCTGTCCCTGGTTATGAAGTAATCGTGAAACAACAGGCCTTATGTTTGGGCATTTTTCACCCTACCAGCTCCTATTAGTTCTATTGAGCTCCGTGACACCGACTCGCCTTCAGAACGTTCTATTCCCAGCCCATTGTTCTGCGTCACAATGCCAGCTTCACTATTGTTATCAATGAGACCTGCCTGCGTTAACCCTGTAGGTTTACCTCAGGTAACTTATTATTAACAAGGTTACGGCTACTTGGTGAGCGCTAACCCTGTAGGTTTACCTCAGGTAACTTATTATTAACAAGGTTATGGCTACTTGGTGAGCGCGCACACTGTTCACCTGAGTACATGTTGTGGTCACCAATAGTGAGGTGAGACAGAGTTTAAGAGGCGATGGCTGGCGGATAGCCATCAAACATTAAACATTTTCTTTTCAAACATAAAAAAAATTCTGGTCATATAACCAAAAAAGTGTACAATCTAAACAAAACGCATGCCCCTGTCCTCTTTTTCAAGATGTGGCCGATTTAAACAGCCAGAAGACATTTTTTAATTAAGAAATAACCATTTTTTTCACAACTTGTTGTTTCTAAGTGGCTGCTGGGTAATTTGAAATGCATCGAACTCTTCGTTCATAGGCATCAAATTGAGTGAATGCTGCGCAGGTTCACTGAGTTGCAAACCAAATGGGTATAATGGGGTGATTGTTGTCTAATCGGGTGGTCTAGCTAATGGATTTGTAGAACTGACGCAGTTGCCTAGCAAGTGTCATGAATGAGTTATATAGTACCCACATACGGCCACAAGGAGGAGCAAGAGTGCCATAAACCCATACAGTTTTTTGCCATATAAACCCTAAACCTAACAATCAATCAAATGTATTTATAAAGCTCTTTTTACACCAGCAGATGTCACAAAGTGCTATACAGAAACTCTTACCCTACTTATAACCTATTTTAGCCGTAACCCTAACCCTAATTCTAGGGTAGGGTAGCCTAGAACACTTTTAGAAACTATTTTAGTAATAATATTATCTTAGTAAATACAATTATAGTATTAGATAGCGTTTTGATTATTTTGTTGTTATTTTATTATATGTATAATAGCAAGACAGAACACTTGATAAATAAGACACATTTGTTTTATTTTTCAAATGTGGTTTGAATTGGGTGACCTAGTAACCTCTGTGTGAAAGTCCAGCAATTGGCGTGGGGCAGGTTTGAGACTGATCTAATACACTTTATTTCTCAGCTGCCTCACCAACGTCTGTACGTGAATTAATAACTTTTAATTGCTAAATATTTCCAATAGATGGCAGCATAAGACCACGGAGCATCAGTTATAGGCTACAAGCAGCAATATGATTGACATAAAATAGCATGCAACCAAATACTATATGTCCCATGATTTTCTAAAATGGTCACTCATTACTTTAGTTAGCTATATATCTCGTATTAGGCCTGTGATGCTTTTGGAATAGCAATTAAATAGTGACTATAGCAGGTGTTGAACCCCGGGTAAATAATCACTAGTCAGATGCGCTAAGCTCAACCCTAGTTTACATGCATTATAGAAAATAATCTTAATATCTGATATTGGGAGTAAATAACCTCGGAATAGAAAAGACAAGAATGCATCTTCCAGCCCGCCAATAAATTACATCAAATCAAATCAAATGTTATTTGTCACATACACGTGTTTAGCAGATGTTATAGCGGGTGTAGCGAAATGCTTGTGCTTCTAGCTCCGACAGTGCAGTAATATCTAACAAGTAATATCTAACAATTTCACAACATATACACACAAAATTAGTAAGGAATGGAATTTAAGAATATATACATATATGGATAAGCAATGACAGAGCGGCATGGACTAAGATACAGTAGTATATTATAGAATACAGTATATACATATGAGATGAGTAGTGCAAGATATGTAAACATTATTAAAGTGACTAGTGTTCCATTTCTTAAAGTGGCCAGTGATTTCAATAGGCAGCAGCAGCCTCTAATGTGCTAGTGATGGCTATTTATCAGTCTGATGGCCTTGAGATAGAAGCTGTTTTTCAGTCTCTCGGTCCCAGCTTTGATGCACCTGTACTGACCTCACCTTCTGGATGATAGTGGGGTGAACAGGCAGTGGCTCGGGTGGTTGATGTCCTTGATGATATTTTTGGCCTTCCTTTGACATCGGGTGCTGTATGTGTCTTGGAGGGCGGCTAGTTTTCCCCCGATAATGCAACCCTCACGGTTAGCAAATGTACCTCAACATGCCCCTCGCTTGGCTAGAAGGCAGAGTGCTCGCTGCTGGTTGATGAATCTGACAATGAATGTACTAGGAAAATAAGTTTTTCTCGACCAGAGGTGACTAAATTAATGTTCAGGCTTATTTATAATCGTTATAGTAATGAAGTATAATTTCAAAACATGAGCATAAAACAGCTAATAATAAACATGAATCATCATTATATTATTTCACAGTAACCTATTAAATGCGTTTTCAGTTGTTCCTCTTGCTTCAGCAGTGTGGAAAGGGACAGTAAAAAGCGTGTGCAGGAGTTTTCCTGTTAGGGGGAGTGGTGGTGTATCCAGGGAGAAAACTAAACTAAGCTTCTGAAATGTCATTTGTGGTCTTATGCTATATTCTATTGGAATTATTTAGCAACTGCAGTAGTACTGAATAAAGTATATCCTTACTAAAGTAGTAATTACTCAGAATTGCAAAATATGAAATTTTCTAGTTCATTTTACCACTTACAAGAATAAAATAACATTTTATAGCATAGCACAATGAATTTGACATAAACCAAAAACAACATTCATTTTGTTAATTATAAAAAATAATTTAAAAACGATATATTTAGATGGGTGACATTATCTGCCAAAGTAACACCTCGATCGAGCGTTCTTTTTGATTATTATTACTGTGTGAAACCTAGCAGTACTACTTATTTCTCTGAGAGTGAGGCAGATACATATTATTACTGTGTAAAACCTAGCAGTATTACTTATTTCTCTGAGAGTGAGGCAGATATATATTATGACTGTGTAAAACCTAGCAGTACTACTTATTTCTCTGAGAGTGAGGCAGATATGTAGTATTTAGCAAAAAACATGATTCTTGGTCTCTCTGAAATGAAACCATCAAGTGATAGATTTTAAACAAATACATGTATTTCATTGAACAACCCCATACCATGATTAGATAGTGAAAAAACACAACAATCTCTTTCATAATTTCTTTAAACTATAAAAGCTAATTGACCAACATTTCTGAAAATGGATATATAGCGTTTTGGAATGAAACTCTTGTTTCCCCATCTGAGCTCAGAGTACATGAGAGACGTAATGTTTGTATCTGTTGTGTTGAAGCCCAATCAAGCAGGAGAGACCAGCCTCCCCTGTACCCAGCTGTGTGTCCATGAAGAGTGACCTGTCTATGAACCTTCCTATACTGTTTAGAGAGGGAGACTTTTCTACTGAACAAAGGTAAGAAGAACTCATGGGTCATGGTCAGTGAGTTAACCAGCACTGTCTCTAGTCATTTCTCCTCTCCCATTTTCCCATTTATTTTTGTTGTTTTCATAATCCATAGGCTAAACTTTTTTCAATTTTCATAGTCCTGAAACAATATTAAACAAACACAACATTCCCTCCATGTGTGTGTGTGTGTGTGTGTGTGTGTGTGTGTGTGTGTGTGTGTGTGTGTGTGTGTGTGTGTGTGTGTGCGCACAGGAGATGTAATCTATATCCTGATTTTCTAGTCACTTTTACCCCTACCTACAGTTGAAGTCGGAAGTTTACATACACTTACGTTGGAGTCATTAAACTCGTTTTTCAACCACTCCACAAATTTCTCGTTAACAAACTATAGTTTTGGGAAGTCGTTTAGGACATCTACTTTGTGCATGACACAAGTAATGTTTCCAACAATTGTTTACAGACAGATTATTTCATTTATAATTCACTGTATCACAATTCCAGTGGGTCAGAAGTTTACTTAGCTTGGAAAATTCCAGAAAATGATGTCATGGCTTTAGAAGCTTCTGATAGGCTAATTGACATCATCTGAGTCAATTGGAGGTGTACCTGTGGATGTACTTCAAGGCCTACCTTCAAACTCAGTGCCTCTTTGCTTGACATCATGGGAAAATCAAAAGAAATCAGGCAAGACCTCAGAAAAAAAGGAGGAAACAGGTACAAAAGTATCTATATCCACAGTAAAAACTAGTCCTATATCGACATAACCTGAAAGGCCCCTCAGCAAGGAAGAAGCCATTGCTCCAAAACCGGCATAAAAAAGCAAGACTACGGTTTGCAACTGCACATGGGGACAAAGATTGTACTTTTTGGAGAAATGTCCTCTGGTCTGATGAAATAAAAATATAACTGTTTGGCTATAATGACCATTGTTATGTTTGGAGGAAAAAGGGGGTTTGCTTGCAAGCCAAAGAACACCATCCCAACCGTGAAGCACGGGGGTGGCAGCATCATGCTGTGGGGGTGCTTTGCTGCAGGAGGGACTGGTGCACTTCACAAAATAGATGGCATCAAGAAGAAGGAAAATGATGTGGATATATTGAAGCAACATCTCAGAAATAAATCATTCTCTCTACTATTATTCTGACATTTCACATTCTTAAGATAAAGTGGTGATCCTAGCTGACCTAAGAAAGGCATTTGTGAAAAACTGAGTTTAAATGTATTTGGCTAAGGTGTATGTAAACTTCCAACTTGAACTGTATGTAGGATCTTAATTTGAGCCAGTTTGCTACAGCAGGAAAATATTCCTGCAGCAACAGGAAATGTGGATCACAATTTATGTAAATGTTTGTAAGGTTGATATATTCTTCATATTAAAAAATATAGTCTGAAACTTTAGAAGCCGTTTTAAACCTCAAATACATGTCCTGCATCGCATGGAAGTTATTCTGCAGTGGGGGGTGATCAAATTAAGATCCTACAACTTTTCTCAGAATTGTACTTGGTGATATGGTGCTGCTAGTGATAGACAACATTTAGAGACAGAATACAGACAGAGGAGTTTACACAAAGTTTACGTACAGCATTATACACACAGAGCTAGAGTGAGCATTGAGCTATAAGAGAATGAGCAGTGGATATACACATTTATACAACAGGTGGGTCTAATCCTGAATGCTGATTGGTTAAAACCGCATTCCAGCCGGTGTCTATTCCACAAATTACCACCGGCTAAATCTATGACATTAAATGCCTATATATTCTGTTCCATCTGACTGTGCAATCCACTATCTCATCAGCCCAGCCAGGCAATTTATACATTTGGTCGCCACGATAAAAAGTATCTAGAAATTATCTCACATTTCTTTTAGACTAACATTTAGTTTGCATTTACATTTGCAACATTGTTTCAATATTCAAATTTGATCTCCAGCTGTCGCATAGTAATGAACGTGTCAGGAGTCGGGATGAGACAGACTGGCAGGCAGCTTTTCTCAACCAGTCGAAATCATGAATACAAAGAAATATCAATAGAAAACAGGTCAAACTAAACGAAGTGCAGCTAGTTTGCAGTTTTTTCATTTCACTTCACCATTTTGGACTATTTTGTGTATGTCCATTACATGAAATCCAAATAAAAATTTATTTAAATTACAGGTTGTAATGCAACAAAATAGGAAACATGCCAAGGGGGATGAATACTTTTGCAAGGCACTGTATTTGCAGAGTTTGCTTAACAAAACCCGTGCCAATATATCTTACAAACACCTGCTTCTCAGGCATTATCACTTAAATAGAGTACAGTGGGTTTACATTTACATAAATATATCTAAGACAGATGAACAGAGTGCTAATGCAGTATAGTGCAGTTATTTAGTGTACAGTTCAGAGATGGCTTGATGTGGTGTGCAGCATAGAGTGTATAGTCCTTTAGTCTCTATGGGCCAGATGGCCAGTTGGTGAGGGCTACAGCATGGGGAAAGAAACTGTTCAGATGGGGGTCTATAACATCCAATTACATTGGTTTACAGCAGCTGACAGTTGCAACATCATTGCTAATAATGCAAACTGCCTTAGTTTAGATAAAGACAAGCTCTGTACAGATGTAGGATCTTAATTTAATCAGCCTGTTGTAGGAGAACTAAAACTTGTTGTGTATGTAGGCTATAGCTGAGGTATAGACCTCCATCTGCATATCACTAACAAACCGCTGTTATATATTATAACCTAGCCTACTTGACATAATATAAAATCTCTTACTTGTTGCAAAATAACTTTCTGAATGGATCAATGATTTCCCCTCAGATCAATCATGCCCGTTTTAGCCCTTCTGTCTACATTCTCCGATTGAAAGACAGGGATGTAGCTCAGTTGGTAGAGCATGACGTTTGCAACGCCAGGGTTGTGGGTTCGATTCCCATGGAGGGTATAAAAAATTTAAAAATAATGTATGCACTCACTAACTGTAAGTCGCTCTGGATAAGAGCGTCTGCTAAATGACTAAACTGTTTTAATGAATACAAATAAGAGTGAGACATGGCCTTGTGTTGCTGCACTGTCTATAACTACCTTAACAAACAGTGACTTATTATTATTATTATTGACAGTTAACATGGAGAAGAGATGTCACAACCATTTGAGATGTGTATAAAAATAAAAGTTTTTTTGTCTAAATGCTATATATCCATTGTTTAGCTGGAATGGGATGTTCGTATCCTGTATATTTGACTGTGATATGTGGTTGTCTCACCTAGATATCTTAAGATGAATGCACTTACAGATGCCATATCTTAATTTGACCCAGTTTCTCACAGCAGGAATAGGAAATGTAAATTATTATGTGCATTGTAATTCATGAAAATGTTTTGTAGTGGTCGGTACATTTTTCATTAGGGCAAATCAAGTTTGACATTTTTTAAGTGGAAATTACAAACTCTAGAAGCCTTTTTAAAGCTTTAATACACTACAATACAGCAACTGTATTGTAAGTCACTCTGGGCCCGGTTTCCCGATAGCGATGGAATTTAGGCTTACCAGTGTTTTAAGATGCATCTTTCCTACAACGGCTGATGATGTAACATGTATATAAAGTATAAAGTGACGCGGGAGGGCAAAAAAGCATCTAACGATGCACTTGGCTGTTCTACAAGTGGTCTGAGGCAGGTGTTAGAATATGAGCGTTTTTTCAAGTGCAACGTTAATAACGATGGTTTTGGGAAACAGCTCAGAGATTTAACAATGCACCTACGAAGGTTCTAACGATTAACTTAGCCTTAAGATGCTTTTGGGATACCAGGCCCTGGACAAAAACATCTGCTAAATGCAAAGGTAAATGTTTTACATACAGATCTCATATTACTGGGTTTATAAAAATATATATATATATATATATATATATATATTGATGTTACAAATGTATCATGTGTACAGTTTCTATAAAAAATGTAGTTATTTGTACATTTGACTGTGTAAAACCTAGCAGTAATACTTATTTCTCTGAGAGTGCGGCAGATGTACATTCAATAATTAGTTGTCATTGTGTTAACCACAACCAACATGCTGTATCTCTGTTTAGGGGTCAGTGGTCTAAAATTAGTCTGTCTGGGGAGAGAGAGGACCAATTTTCTACTCTGAGACACTTTTTGGATACGTGCCCAGATCTGACAACTAATTGTCACAGCTAACACAGCGGCAGGTAGCTTAGTGGGTAAGAGTGTTGTGCCAGAAACCGAAAGATCGCAGGTTCTAATCCCCGAGCCGACTAGGTGAAAAATCTGTCGATGTGCCCTTAAGCAAGGCACTTAACCCTAATTGCTCCTGTAAGTCGCTCTGGATAAGAGCCTCTGCTAAATGACTAAAATGTAAATGAAAAATGTGTTAACCACAACCAACATGCTGTATCTCTGTTTAGGGGTTAGTGGTCTAAAATGAGTCTGTCTGGGGAGAGAGAGGAGGGGGGCCCTGCCAACATGCTGTATCTCTGTTTAGGGGTTAGTGGTCTAAAATGAGTCTGTCTGGGGAGAGAGCAGAGGGGGGCCCTGTCAACATGCTGTATCTCTGTTTAGGGGTTAGTGGTCTAAAATGAGTCTGTCTGGGGAGAGAGAGGAGGGGGTCCCTGCCAACATGCTGTATCTCTGTTTAGGGGTTAGTGGTCTAAAATGAGTCTGTCTGGGGAGAGAGAGGAGGGGGGCCCTGCCAACATGCTGTATCTCTGTTTAGGGGTTAGTGGTCTAAAATGAGTCTGTCTGGGGAGAGAGAGGAGGGGGGCCCTGCCAACATGCTGTATCTCTGTTTAGGGGTTAGTGGTCTAAAATGAGTCTGTCTGGGGAGAGAGAGGACCAATTTTCTACGCTTTTTGGATACGTGCCCAGATCTCAAAATATTGTTTTAAAAAACGAATAATTTTTGTTTGACATAATAAAAAAAGAATATTACTAATGTACCCGACTTTAAAGTCTGGGTTTAGTTTATTGTGTTGCTCTGCTCATGTCCGCGTTCTGAAACTGTCCGCGTCCACGCACGGTTTGGCGCCAAGCATATTGTCCAGTTACGCGCAGAGTGGTCTGGAATAACAACGGAGTTCGTTACAGTGTTGAGACACCGAAGTTTATTGTTCAATTTGCTTTTTGCGTAATGGTCAGTGACAGTATGAGTGTAGCCAGATCCTTTTCACTCGCTATTCTTGTTTAATTGTGTGGTTCACCGTATTCGTCATCATCCTCGAGGCACAGACAAACGACCTGCTAGCTAGCCAAGCTAGTCGGTACAGCTAGCTAAGCTAGCTACTCTACCAGCAGCATCCTAGTTATCCTAGCTACCACTACATCATCACCGGCTGCCTGCATTTCTTGTGGACCGATGGAGCTCCCGGGTTGTTTCTTCCACCTGTTAAATACCGTGGAGGGCTTCTCCCTCTCTCGTTGACGGATGCTGGCCTACGCTCCCTCTGTCCCGTTCTCCTCTCTTCACTAGATGGACGGTAACTTTAGTGTTTAACCCCTTTGTGTCCAAGGACTGACATTTTGAATATCATTTTCGGGGCGCCTCAAGTGACAACGTTTATTTCTGATAAAATTAGTTCATTGCATCCGCCATGGTGCCCAGTTTAATAATATTACCTTCTTTCCCTGGTTATGAAGTAATCGCTAAAAAACAGGCCTTATGTTTGGGCATTTTTCACCCTACCAGCTCCTATTAGTTCTATTGAGCTCCGTGACACCGACTCGCCTTCAGAACGTTCTATTCCCAGCCCATTGTTCTGCGTCACAATGCCAGCTTCACTATTGTTATCAATGAGACCTGCCTGCGTTAACCCTGTAGGTTTACCTCAGATAACTTACTATTGACAAGGTTTCGGCTACTTGGTGAGCGCGTACACTGTTCTTCTGAGTACATGTTGTGGTCACCAATAGTGTGGTTAAACACAGTTTAAGAGGCGATGGCTGGCGGAAAGCCATCAAACATTAAACATTTTCTGGTCATGGTTAACCATATTTGTTTTAAGAAAAAAGTGTACAATCTAAACATAATGCATGTCCCTGTCCTCTTTTTCAAGATGTGGCCGATTTAAACAGCCAGAAGACATTTTTTTATTAAGAAATAACCTTTTCTTTGAGGACTTGTTGTTTCTAAAAGGCTGCTGGGTAATTTGATATGCATCGAAATCTTCGTTCGTAGGCATCAAATTGAGCGAATGCTGCGCAGGTTCACTGAGTTGCAAACCAAATGGGTATAATGGGGTTATTGTTGTCTAATCGGGTGGTCTAGCTAATGGATTCGTAGATCTGACACAGTTGCTACCTCAGATTATGAGCCTAGCAAGTGTCATTAATGAATTATATAGTACCCACATTCGGCCACAAGAGTGCCATAAACCCATACTGTTTTTTGCCATATAAACCATAAACCTAACAATCAATCAAATGTATTTATAAACAGGGGTGCACATAACCTTACCAGCAGATTGTGTCTGGTACTCACCCCATATGTATTGTGGTCTTAAGAAGTGCAGTCTTCCTCAGTGCCGCCACCACGGTCCTCTTCAGTGTTGCCCCCACTATCCTCTGCTTCAGCTTCCTGCATGGTAGATGATGAAGATGCTGCAGATGCACCTCCCTGTCCTTGGTTGAGGCTCCGATTGGTCAACAGCAGGCTTTGGGTCAAATATATAATATAATATAATATGCCATTCAGCAGACGCTTTTATCCAAAGCGACTTACAGTCATGCGTGCATACATTTTTGTGTATAGGTGGTCCCTGGGATCGAACCCACAACCTTGGCGTTACAAGCGCCGTGCTCTACCAGCTCAGCTACAGAGGACCACATCTCTGTAGCTCTGTGGTCTGCTTTGACAGGTGAATGTGCATCAGGGCTGACAGACAAGCATGTGACAGACGAGATCTGTACTTGGTTTTTATTATGTTGAGATGTGAGAATCCCCTCTCACAAGCTGCACTGCTTAAAGGCAGTGTACGAGACAGCTTAACCACCTTGTTGATGTTGGAGTAAGCATCTGGGTTACTTGTATTTACTATTTGGACCAAGTCATACACAGAAGAGGCTCCCAGGTGTTTTCCTGCCTGCTTTAAGCGCATCCATTCTGTCACAGTGGTATCTTTGTCAAGTTGCAAGGTGGCCTCATATTTCTTGAGAATGCTGCAAACTGTTGTGTTTCCAAAACTGTGGAGGTCTTGCATTTCCTGAGGCCATGTTGAAGGATCAAATACTAAGAAATGATCACATGACTTGAGGGAGTCATATCTGATTTCAAACTCTTCAATTAACCCCCTGAGTAAGTGTGTCTTGTCTCTGTCAGCATCAGCATTGGAAACAGTGTGTGCCCTGTGGCTTTCACCATCAAGCAGAAGTGTGAACTGTCCAATGGCCACCATGAGTTCATCCTTAAATTCTCCAATGGTCAGCTTTTCCTTCTGAAACCTAATGGATGTGGTCTTCAAAATGTTGCAAATGTCAAGCATGTTTGACAGAAAGCACTGAAAACGCTCTGTGCAGAAATGCTGCAAGTCACTGTTATCGCTCATAACCAGTTGCATTTTAATGGCTGGCAATAGTCTTGATATTTTTAAGTGTTTCATGCCTCCATGCAGACCATCTGATATTATGAAACTTACCCAGTTTCACAAAGGAGATCCCATTTTCTTCACATAGCTTATTCAGTGCAGCAGTTTTTTTTGCTCCACCTTTTTGTAAATAAAACTGCAGCAGCTTGACCACAGAGCTATTAAATGTCTCACAGTAAGAAACGTTGCGATCAGCTGATTTCGCGCAATTCTCCAGTGTGTGTGCGGTGCACAGAATGTGCACAAGGCAGTCTCCAACCGCAGCAAGTTGCCGGAGTTTTGGCACAACGCCGTTGTAGATACCTACGTTAGCATCAGCCCCATCTGTGCACACAGCGACCAACTTTGTTGTCCAGTCATCCAAGCCTGTGTCCTGGAAAAGTCTCACAAGTCCGTCTGTTATGGCCTGCGCCGTTCGGTCAGCACCCAATTCAATCAGTCCAATAAAGTCTGAAGTAAATTCTCCGTTGCTGGACATAGACACAATGTAAACGATTTCCTGCTAAGTTTTTGTGATGTCCTCAGATCCATCAAAAAGCAGCCCCCAAAATTCATCAGACTGCAAGTTGGCTCGTAACTCCCCGCTGATGGTGTGAGCGATGCTCTGCATGATCCGTGTGCCCACTTCACGTGAATGATATGCTGCACCTCCAACATTTACTCCTAGCCGCTTCAGTAAAGGAACATCCTCAGAATAGGAAGACATGGGACGTGCGTGTTTAGCTTTATGGAAGGCGAGGAGAAAAATATGAAACAGAGCTTGCCGCTGTTCTTCATTCAGCTTGTCTCGCCATCTGGCAAGTGGGCGACTGGACATTTATTCTCGGCTATTCTCAGCTAACCCCCTGAGTAAGACACACTTACTCAGGGGGTTAATTAGCAACGGCTTGTGCCATATTCGTGTGCTCCTTGCTCTTTTCATGTTTGTCAAATTAAGGATGGTTGAAATTCTTTGAGCCTTTATAAAATGCACCTGTTTTGTCTGCTAGATGTGAATTTGAGCGGCAAATCTTGCACCACATTTCAGTGCGCTCATCGTTAGCTTCAAGCCACTGTACATCTTGGAGCCGCTTTTCCGAAAAAAGTATTTTCTTCGGCTCTGGCTCCAGTTGGCGTTTCTTTGTAGGTGGCGAAACGCCAAAGAAGCTGCTTAATGTCTGATGCTTTTTGGACATCCCTGACAGTAGATGACAAGCAACATGTCATGTGTAAGGTTAGATGAGAAGATCTGTCAAGTACGCAAAGGCGC
Source organism: Coregonus lavaretus (assembly GCF_964263955.1). Lineage (NCBI taxonomy): Eukaryota > Metazoa > Chordata > Actinopteri > Salmoniformes > Salmonidae > Coregonus > Coregonus lavaretus. Next base: position 46,443 of record NW_028165336.1, read on the forward strand.
GTAGTAACACAAGTGGCATTACGCATTCCTGATTTTTGTCGCGCTTGCGTACCTGCGTACCAGTTATGTGCACCCCTGTTTATAAAGCCCCTTTTACACCAGCAGATGTCACAAAGTGCTATACAGAAACTCTTATTTATAATCGTTATAGTAATGAAGTAAGTAAAAGGGGTAAGTAAAAGTAAGTAAAAGGCTTATTTATAATCGTTATAGTAATGAAGTATAATTTCAAAACATGAGCATTAAACAGCTAATAATAAACATTAATCATCAATATATTATTTCACAGTAATCTGTTAAATGCTTTTTCAGTCGTTCCTCTTGCGTTAGCAGTGTGGAAAGGGACAGTAAAAAGCGTGTGCAGGAGTTTTCCTGTGAGGGGGAGTGGTGGTGTATCCAGGGAGAAAACTAAACTAACCTTCTGAAATGTCATTTGTGGTCTTATGCTCTATTCTATTGGAATTATTTAGCAACTGCAGTAGTACTGAATAAAGTATATCCTTACTAAAGTAGTAATTACTCAGAATTGCAAAATATGAAATTTTCTAGTTCATTTTACCACTTACAAGAATAAAATAACATTTTATAGCATAGCACAATGAATCTGACATAAACCAAAAACAACATTCATTTTGTTAATTATAAAAAATAATTAAAAAACGATATATTTAGATGGGTGACATTATCTGCCAAAGTAACACCTCGATCGAGCGTTCTTTTTGATTATTATTACTGTGTGAAACCTAGCAGTACTACTTATTTCTCTGAGAGTGAGGCAGATACATATTATTACTGTGTAAAACCTAGCAGTACTACTTATTTCTCTGAGAGTGAGGTAGATACATATTATTACTGTGTAAAACCTAGCAGTACTACTTATTTCTCTGAGAGTGAGGCAGATATGTAGTATTTAGCAAAAAACATGATTCTTGGTCTCACTGAAATGAAACCATCAAGTGATAGATTTTAAACAAATACATGTATTTCATTGAACAACCCCATACCATGATTAGATAGTGAAAAAACACACCAATCTCTTTCATAATTTCTTTAAACTATAAAAGCTAATTGACCAACATTTCTGAAAATGGATATATAGCGTTTTGGAATGAAACTCTTGTTTCCCCATCTGAGCTCAGAGTACATGAGAGACGTAATGTTTGTATCTATTGTGTTGAAGCCCAATCAAGCAGGAGAGACCAGCCTCCCCTGTACCCAGCTGTGTGTCCATGAAGAGTGACCTGTCTATGAATCTTCCTATACTGTTTAGAGAGGGAGACTTTTCTACTGAACAAAGGTAAGAAGAACTCATGGGTCATGGTCAGTGAGTTAACCAACACTGTCTCTAGTCATTTCTCCTCTCCCATTTTCCCATTTATTTTTGTTGTTTTCATAATCCATAGGCTAAACCTTTTTTCAATTTTAATAGTCCTGAAACAATATTAAACAAACACAACATTCCCTCCATGTGTGTGTGTGTGTGTGTGTGTGTGTGTGTGTGTGTGTGTGTGTGTGTGCGCACAGGAGATGTAATCTCTATCCTGATTGCCTAGTCACTTTTACCCATACCTACAGTTGAAGTCGGAAGTTTACATACACTTACGTTGGAGTCATTAAACTCGTTTTTCAACCACTCCACAAATGTCTTGTTAACAAACTATAGTTTTGGCAAGTCGTTTAGGACATCTACTTTGTGCATGACACAAGTAATTTTTCCAACAATTGTTTACAGACAGATTATTTCATTTATAATTCACTGTATCACAATTCCAGTGGGTCAGAAGTTTACTTAGCTTGGAAAATTCCAGAAAATGATGTCATGGCTTTAGAAGCTTCTGATAGGCTAATTGACATCATCTGAGTCAATTGGAGGTGTACCTGAGGATGTATTTCAAGGCCTACCTTCAAACTCAGTGCCTCTTTGCTTGACATCATGGGAAAATCAAAAGAAATCAGGCAAGACCTCAGAAAAAAAGGAGGAAACAGGTACAAAAGTATCTATATCCACAGTAAAAACTAGTCCTATATCGACATAACCTGAAAGGCCCCTCAGCAAGGAAGAAGCCATTGCTCCAAAACCGGCATAAAAAAGCAAGACTACGGTTTGCAACTGCACATGGGGACAAAGATTGTACTTTTTGGAGAAATGTCCTCTGGTCTGATGAAATAAAAATATAACTGTTTGGCTATAATGACCATTGTTATGTTTGGAGGAAAAAGGGGGTTGGCTTGCAAGCCAAAGAACATCATCCCAACCGTGAAGCACGGGGGTGGCAGCATCATGCTGTGGGGGTGCTTTGCTGCAGGAGGGACTGGTGCACTTCACAAAATAGATGGCATCAAGAAGAAGGAAAATGATGTGGATATATTGAAGCAACATCTCAGAAATAAATCATTCTCTCTACTATTATTCTGACATTTCACATTCTTAAGATAAAGTGGTGATCCTAGCTGACCTAAGAAAGGCATTTGTGAAAAACGGAGTTTAAATGTATTTGGCTAAGGTGTATGTAAACTTCCAACTTGAACTGTATGTAGGATCTTAATTTGAGCCAGTTTGCTACAGCAGGAAAATATTCCTGCAGCAACAGGAAATGTGGATCACAATTTATGTAAATGTTTGTAAGGTTGATATATTCTTCATATTAAAAAATATAGTTTGAAACTTTAGAAGCCGTTTTAAACCTCAAATACATGTCCTGCATCGCATGGAAGTTATTCTGCAGTGGGGGGTGATCAAATTAAGATCCTACAACTTTTCTCAGAATTGTACTTGGTGATATGGTGCTGCTAGTGATAGACAACATTTAGAGACAGAATACAGACAGAGGAGTTTACACAAAGTTTACGTACAGCATTATACACACAGAGCTAGAGTGAGCATTGAGCTATAAGAGAATGAGCAGTGGATATACACATTTATACAACAGGTGGGTCTAATCCTGAATGCTGATTGGTTAAAACCGCATTCCAGCCGGTGTCTATTCCACAAATTACCACCGGCTAAATCTATGACATTAAATGCCTATATATTCTGTTCCATCTGACTGCGCAATCCACTATCTCATCAGCCCAGCCATATAAAAAGTATCTAGACATTATCTCACATTTCTTTTAGACTAACATTTAGTTTGCATTTACATTTGCAACATTGTTTCAATATTCAAATTTGATCTCCAGCTGTCGCATAGTAATGAACGTGTCAGGAGTCGGGATGAGACAGACTGGCAGGCAGCTTTTCTCAACCAGTCGAAATCATGAATACAAAGACATATCAATAGAAAACAGGTCAAACTAAACAGTGCAGCTAGTTAGCAGTTTTTTCATTTCACTTCACCAATTTGGACCATTTTGTGTATGTCCATTACATGAAATCCAAATAAAAATCCATTTAAATTACAGGTTGTAATGCAACAAAATAGGAAAAATGCCAAGGGGGATGAATACTTTTGCAAGGCACTGTATTTGCACAGTTTGCTTAACAAAACCCATGCCAATATATCTTACAAACACCTGCTTCTCAGGAATTATCACTTAAATACAGTACAGTGGGTATACAGGTGATTTACATAAATATATCTAAGAGAGATGAACAGAGTGCTAATGCAGTATAGTTCAGTTATTTAGTGTACAGTTCAGAGATGGCTTGATGTGGTGTGTAGCATAGAGTGTATAGTCCTTTAGTCTCTATGGACCAGATGGTAGTGTACAGTTCAGAGATGGCTTGATGTGGTGTGCAGCATAGAGTGTATAGTCCTTTAGTCTCTATGGGCCAGATGGCCAGTTGGTGAGGGCTACAGCATGGGGAAAGAAACTGTTCAGATGGGGGTCTATAACATCCAATCACATAGGTTTACAACAGCTGACAGTTGCAACGTCATTGTTAATAATGCAAACTGCCTTGGATTAGATAAAGACAAGCTCTTAATTTAATCATCCTGTTGCAGGATAACTAAAACGTGTTGTGTATGTAGGCTATAGCTGAGGTATAGACCTCCATCTGCATATCACTAACAAACCTCTGTTATATATTATAACCTAGCCTACTTTACATAATATAAATCTCCTACTTGTTGCAAAAATGATGATGACTGAAAACACAACCGTGGGACAAACGAGTGACACATTTCAGGGCAAGGGCGGTCCATTTAAAATTCATTCATTCTTCCCTCACCCTTTGCCCTGCATGTGTCCACTCATCATACGTCATGATACGTCATCAGATGTGTCCACTCATCATACGTCATGATACGTCATCAGAAGTGTCAACTCATCATACGTCATGATACGTCATCAGAAGTGTCAACTCATCATACGTCATGATACGTCATCAGAAGTGTCCACTCATCATACGTCATGATACGTCATCAGAAGTGTCCACTTAACTTGAGGGCTGAGGGGAGAGTCTTTTAAGTGTTTGAAATGCTGCCATGGATAGTTTCGAAGTAACATTACCACATGATCAATGACATCCGAAGCTTTGTTTGATCTCATACTTTTTCGAACCATGTGTTGCAAAATGCGAGAGATCTCACTGATTTCTCCCTGGTGCCGGTGCTTTTTTCGAAGCAAAGTCTTTTTCAAATACTGACCTCTACTGGACACCTTATTTACACATTTAGTTTGATGTCTTCCAGTTTGTAGCCCCTGAATGGTAGCTCAGCAGGTAGAGACGGGAATTTGGATCAGATATCAACATAGGCACAAGATTGAATCCTTGCTATAGTTGAACATTTATTTTCTGTTGAACCACACTATCTTCCCATCCTTGTTTAAATAATGTGTTTTATTTAGTGTAGCCTATGATAATATTCTGTCTTTAGTATCCTAAATAATACCACATATGCATCGTTTTTGAAAACATAGTGAACCTGGAGGCAAAAAGCGAACCCCACATTCTAACTAAATGTTGTTTATTAGCACTCAAATCTATCAATGGCATTTTCGGCACAATTTGGTGGAAGCCCCAAAGCGTTCAGAAAGCCTCTGTTTCCCACCACTAGTGGACACCCCCATGAGTGTCTTTCAGAACCCCTCCTAAAATCACCTGTTTCGTTTTGGTTGTTGTTAGTGACTCTTTGTTAGTTCCTTCTTCTGTTTGAGAGACAATGTTTTATTTCTTGTTGGGGAACGTAACAATGTTCATGTGATTAAATTAAATCACCTGACTGTTTGGATATGTCTGTTAGTAAATGTTTTATTTCTAAGAGATCATGAGTAAAAGAGAACAATTGACATTCTAGAATGAGTTGTCACTGTGTTCACCACAACCAACATGCTGCATCTCTGTTTAGGGGTCAGTGGTCTAAAATGAGTCTCTCTGGGGAGAGAGAGGAGGGGGGCCCTGCCTCTAAAATGTGTCTCTCTGGGAAACATGACACCAAAGCTAAGAGGTGAGATGACATTTTTATGAAGAATTTATTAAGTTTATTTACAAAATAAATAGCTATCTTAAGATGAATGCACTTACTGTAAATCACTCTAGATTAGAGTATCTGCTAAATCAGGAGTTCCCAATCCGGGGTCAGCGGAGGTACTGCAGGGGTTCTGCAGCACCCTGACTGGACTCGTTGCAATGGAAGACATTTGATAGAATTTTCTCGACACAACCACTTTGCCTACTCTTCATTATTGCCTAATATAATGGAATGCATATTTCTTTAACCAATTCTGATGGTTGTTACAAGCGGAATTTTGACAATATTATCGTTATACCAACACACTCTTCACACCCGTTTAACAACTCTAAATAGCATTGGCATAGTAGCCATCAAGTCCCTTGCCAAAAATATTGCCTACAACGTTCATTTTCATCGAACACATATTTCGCCCTAGATGCCTTCAATTGCCCAATTTATAGCCATGCCCAATTTAGGATTCTTTTTTAACAACGTGATGTTGCGCTCCAAAGCGATAACTTGAAATAACATGATGTAGGTAATTAAATAATCAAAAGAAAAACGTGTTTATTATACACTTAGAAAAGAAGGTTCCTTATAGAACCTAAAAGGCTTCTATCACTTCCTTAATATATGGAACCACTAAAAGTTAGATATATTTTGGGGTTCAGTGAAGAAGAACCTCTAGAGTTCTGATCAACGAAAGGTGAATGTTTTGAGGATGTGAACCCAGCAGCCCTCCAGTGGTCAGATCAAACCCGCCCGTTTTTTCCAGCGCCCGGCCCGTGATTCCATTCTGCCATAGGTCCAACTCCTGCCACTGCTCCAACTCTTTAGCCGCTGGGTGAAAACCTGAGTTTATCTTCAGAAATAAGCATGAGTTAATCTGCCAAACCGAAGACAAAATGCTATGCATTCATTTATAGAGTAAAATGTCTTAATTCTCAGCACATATACGACCAATTTTCTACTCAGAGATACTTTGTGGATATGGGCCCAGATCTCAAAATATTGTTATTTAAAAAACTTTGAATGTTTGTTTTACATATAAAAATAAATAAAATAGTATTACTAATGTAAAAAGAATATTACTTACATTACTAATGTACCCGACTTTAAAGACTGGGTTTAGTTTATTGTGTGGCTCTGCTCATGTCCGCGTTCTGGAACTGTCTGCGTCCACGTACAGAACTGCCCGCGTCCACGTACGGTTTGGCTCCAAGCATATTGTCCAGTTACGCCCAGAGTGGTCTGAGGTGATCTTGGGGAACAACGACGGAGTTCGTTACAGTGTTGAGACACCGAAGTTTATTGTTCAATTTGCTTTTTTGCGTAATGGTCAGTGACAGTATGAGTGTAGCCAGATCCTTTTCACTCGCTATCCTTGTTTCATCTTGTGGTTCACCGGATTCGTCATCATCCTCGAGGGACAGACGAACGACCTGCTAGTTAGCCAAGCTAGTCGGTACAGCTAGCTAAGCTAGCTACTCTACCAGCAGCATCCTAGTTATCCTAGCTACCACTACATCATCACCGGCTGCCTGCATTTCTTGTGGACCGATGGAGCTCCCAGGTTGTTTCTTCCACCTGTTAAATACTGTGGAGGGCTTCTCCCTCTCTCGTTGACGAATGCTGGCTACCTACCATCCCTCTGTCCGGTTCGCCTTTTCACTAGATGGACGGTAACTTTAGTGTTTAATAATAATAATAGTGTTTAACCCCTCTGTGTCCAATGACTGAACCTTTTGAATATTATTTTCGGGGCGCCTCAAGTTACATTTTTTACAACGTTTATTTCTGATAAAATTTGTTCATTGCATCCGCCATGGAGCCCAGTTTCATAATATTACCTTCTGTCCCTGGTTATGAAGTAATCGCAAAAAAACAGGCCTTATGTTTGGGCATTTTTCACCCTGCCAGCTCCTATTAGTTCTATTGAGCTCCGTGACACCGACTCGCCTTCAGAACATTCTATTGTTAACAATGAGACCTGCCTGCGTTAACCCTGTAGGTTTACCTCAGGTAACTTATTATTTACAAGGTTATGGCTACTTGGTGAGCGTTAACCATGTAGGTTTACCTCAGGTAATTTATTGTTAACAAGGATACGGCTACTTGGCGAGCGTTAACCCTGTAGGTTTACCTCAGGTAACTTATTATTAACAAGGTTACGGTTACTTGGTGAGCATTAACCCTGTAGGTTTACCTCAGGTAACTTATTATTAACAAGGTTACAGTTACATGGTGAGCGCGCTCAATGTTAACCTGAGTACATGTTGTGGTGAGCCACAGTCTAAGAGGTGTTGTCTGGCGCAAAGCCATCAAACGTTAAACATTTTCTTGTCATGGTTAAATATATTTGTTTTAAGAAAAAAGTGTACAATCTAAACAAAACGCATGTCCCTGTCCTCTTTTTCAAGATATGGCCGATTTAAACAGCCAGAAGACATTTTTTAATTAAGAAATAACAATTTTTTTGACGACTTGTTGTTTCTAAATGGCTGCTGGGTAATTTGATATGCATCGAACTCTTTGTTCGTAGGCATCAAATTGAGCGAATGCTGCGCAGGTTCACTGAGTTGCAAACCAAATGGGTATAATGGGGTGATTGTTGTCTAATCGGGTGGTCTAGCTAATGGATTTGTAGATCTAACGCAGTTGCTACCTCAGATTATGAGCCTAGCAAGTGTCATATAGCTCAGTTGGTACAGCATGGCGCTTGCAACGCCAGGGTTGTGGGTTCGTTTCCCACGGGGGGCCAGTATGAAAATGTATGCACTCACTAACTGTAAGTCGCTCTGGATAAGAGCGTCTGCTAAATATGTAAAAATGTAAAAAATTTAATGAATGAGTTATATAGTACCCACAGATGGCCAAAGGGAGGCGCACGAGTGCTATAAACCCATACTGTTTTTTGCCATATAAACCCTAAACCTAACAATCAATCAAATGTATTTATAAAGCCCTTTTTACACCAGCAGATGTCACAAAGTGCTATACAGAAACTCTTACCCTACTTATAACCTATTTTAGCGATAACCCTAACCCCTAATTCTAGGGTAGGGTAGCCTAGAACACTTTTAGAAACTATTTTAGTAATAATATTATCTTAGTAAATACAATTATAGTATTAAATAGTGTTTTGATTATTTTGTTGTTATTTTATTATATGTATAATTGCTAGACAGAACACTTGATAAATAAGACACATTTGTTTTATTTTTCAAATGTGGTTTGAATTGGGTGACCTAGTAACCTCTGGGTGAAAGTCCAGCAATTGGCGTGGGGCAGGATTGAGACTGATCTAATACACTTTATTTCTCAGCTGCCTCACCAATGTCTGTACGTGAATTAATAACTTTTAATAGCTAAATATTTCCAATAGATGGCAGCATAAGACAACGAAGCATCAGTTATAGGCTACAAGCAGCAATATGATTAACATAAAATAGCATGCATCCAAATACTATATGTCCCATGATTTTCTGAAATGGTCACTCATTACTTTAGCTAGCTATATATCTCGTATTAGGCCTGTGATGCTTTTGGAAGAGCAATTAAATAGTAACTATAGCAGGTGTTGAACCCCGGGTAAATAATCACTAGTCAGATGCTCCAACCTCAACCCTAGTATACATGCATTATGAAATATCTAATATATCGATTAAACAACCTCGGAATAGATAAGACAAGAGTGCGTCTTCCAGCCCGCCAATAAATTAGATCGTGCAACCCTCCCGGTTAGCAAATGTACCTCAACATGCCCCTCACTTGTGCTAGAAGGCAGAGTGCTCGCTGCTGGTTGATGAATCTGACAATGAATGTACTAGGAAAATATATTTTTCTCAACCAGAGGTGACTAAATTAATGTTCAGGCTTATTGATAATCGTTATAGTAATGAAGTATAATTTCAAAACATGAGCATAAAAACAGGTAATAATAAACATGAATCATCATTATATTATTTCACAGTAATCTGTTAAATGCTTTTTCAGTCGTTCCTCTTGCGTTAGCAGTGTGGAAAGGGACAGTAAAAAAAATGTGCAGGAGTTTTCCTGTGATGGGGAGTGGTGGTGTATCCAGGGAGAAAACTAAACTGATCTCCTGAAATGTCATTCATGGTCTTATGCTGTCATCTATTGGAATTATTTAGCAACTGCAGTACTACTGAATAAAGAATATCCTAACTAAAGTAGTAATTACTCAGAATTGCAAAATATGACATTTTCTAGTTCATTTTACCACTTACGACCATAAAATAACAATTTATAGCATAACAAACAATGAAACTGACATAAACCAAAAACATCATACATTTAGTTAACTATATATATATACTATTTATTTAGATGGGTGACATTATCTGCCAAAGTAACACCACTGTAGATAAAGAAGAGCTCTCCAGTAGGTGAACCAAAACATTCAAAGGCCATTTTCTCAAAAGTGAGGTTACAAGTTTAGCATCTTTCAAAGCAGAATTACTTTCCCATTGTTCCTCAACTGTAGTGTATGATATACCTTTTTCTAGCTGAGTCTCTACTTTTATCCAATGTAAAAAACACAATTTCAAATGTTGCTACATAAAATCGAGCCGGTTGGTCACATTTGACTGTGTAAAACCTAGCAGTACTACTGTCACGGTTTCGGCCGAGGCTGCCTCCCTCCCTTGCTCGGGCAGGCTTCGGCATTCGTCGTCTCCAGAATACTAGCTGCCACCGTTGTATGTTTCTATGTTCATTTGCTTTTGTCTGATTGTTGTACACCTGTTAGCGTTTAGTGTAATTAGTGTCCTATAAGTTCTCGTTGTGTTTTGTCTAGTGTTGTGTGTGATTGTTTTACTGTCGTGCCGGTAGGCTGGATTTACTGTTTGCTCGGTTGAGCTACTTTGCTCCTTAGTATTTTGGAGTATTTTGTCGCACCTGTTTGTGCGCTTGTGTTTTCGCCTACGTGCGGAGCTTTTGCCTAAGGGCATTTATTTCGTGTTTGTTTTTACTGTGCATCACTAAAGTCTGTTAGACTAACGTACTGCGTCCTGCGTCTGATTCCACCCACACCCACCTACATCTACCTTGACAGAATCATACACCTTACTTGATGGAATCAGCAGGAGCCGCAGCAGCACAGGCGACGTTGGAGGACAGGGTCCGTGAGCAGAATGACCAGATCCTGCGGATGGGGTCCGCACTGCAGGAGGTGATCACCACCATTCGAGGCTGGGAGACCCGAGGGACTCCTCCGCCGCCATCCTCCCTGCCCGCACCATCGGCCACTCAGCCCATTCCCGCTCCGGAACCCTGAGGAGTTCGACTCTCGCTCCCGAGGGCCTACGATGGGACCGCGGCGGGGTGTCAGGGATTCCTTCTCCAGGTGGAGCTTTACCTGGCCACCGTGCACCCGGCGCCCTCAGGACACGAGAGTGTGTCCGCCCTGATCTCCTGCCTTTCCGGGAAGGCGTTGGAATGGGCCAACGCAGAGTGGAGGAGGATCGACGCTAACACCATCACCTACGACGAGTTCTCCCGCCGCTTCAGGGCGGTGTTTGACCATCCCCCGGAGGGGAAAGCGGCGGGGGAGCGTCTGGTCGGCCTCCGGCAGGGGAAGAGGAGTGCCCAGGAGATCGCCTTGGAGTTCCGTACCCTAGCGGCGGTTGCAGGGTGGAATGAGCGGGCTCTCATCGATCACTACAGATGTAGTCTACGCGAGGACGTCCGTAGGGAGCTGGCCTGTAGGGACACCAGCCTCTCGTTCGACCAGTTGGTCGACATGTCCATCAGGTTGGATACCCTGCTAGCTACCCGCGGACGCTCCGAGGGGGGTCCGTCCATTTCACCCTCCAGCGCCTCCGAGCCGTGCCCCATGGAGCTCGGGGGCGCTGGCGCTAGAGAGAGGAGGGGTTGGCTTACGAGGGGATCCATCTCCTGCACCAACTGTGGTCGGGGAGGACACACCGCGGCTAGGTGTTGGGGATGGCCTCCTCGGGGAGAGGACGACAGGTCCCGCACTGGGGAGTCCTTCCAGGTGAGTAGGCGCCCCACTCACCCAGAGCTCTCTGTTGCACATTTCTGTATATCTGTGCGTTTTCCACAGGTAGCACCTCATTCCCAGCATAAGGCGCTGGTAGATTCAGGCGCGGCTGGGAATTTTGTTGATAAGAAGTTTTGTTTAGCCTTAGGGATTCCCCTTCTCCCTGTTGACGTTCCCTTCCCCGTTCATGCCCTAGATAGCCGTCCGTTGGGTGCAGGCTTGATCAGGGAGGTCTCTGCGCCACTTAGGATGTGTGCGCAGGGGGGTCATCAGGAGATGATCCAGCTATTTCTGATCAACTCGCCTGCGTATCCGGTGGAGCTGGGCATGCCCTGGTTGAGTACCCATAACCCATCGATTTCGTGGCAGGAGAGGGCTCTGATGGAGTGGTCTGCCCAGTGTGTGGGTCGATGTTTAGGCGTTTCCATAGGGGCTACCTCGGTGGAGAGTCCAAACCAGGTGCCCGCACTGCACGTTCCCCCTGAGTATGGGGATTTGGCTATTGTGTTCAGTAAGTCGAGGGCGACGCAGTTGCCTCCCCATAGGCAGGGAGATTGTGCGATAGACCTCCAGGCAGGAGCTGCGCTCCCGCGGAGCCATGTGTATCCTCTGTCTCAGGAGGAGAAGAGAGCTATGGAGACGTACATAGACGAATCTCTGAGACAAGGATACATACGGCCTTCCACTTCCCCTGCGTCCTCGAGTTTCTTTTTTGTGAAGAAAAAGGATGGAGGATTACGCCCGTGCATTGATTACCGTGGTCTCAATCAGATCACGCTGAAGTACAGTTATCCACTCCCGCTGATTGCGACCATGACGGAGTCATTGCACGGGGCGCGTTTCTTCACTAAATTAGATCTCAGGAGCGCGTACAACTTGGTGCGCATTAGGGGGGGCGATGAATGGAAGACAGCCTTTAGTACCACCTCGGGCCAGTACGAGTATCTTGTCATGCCATACGGGTTGATGAACGCTCCTTCAGGTTTCCAATCATTCGTGGATGAGATCTTCAGGGACATGCAGGGGCAGGGGGTGGTCGTGTACATCGATGACATTCTTGTGTACTCGCCTACCCGAGTCGAGCATGTGGCCCTGGTGCGCCGAGTGTTGCGGAGACTGTTGGAGCACGACCTGTATGTCAAGGCAGAGAAGTGTCTGTTCTTCCAGGAGTCGGTCTCCTTTTTGGGTTATCAGTTGTCTGCGTCAGGGGTGAAGATGGAGGTAGACCGGGTGTCAGCCGTGCGTAATTGGCAAACGCCAACTACTGTGAAGGAGGTGCAGCAGTTTTTGGGGTTTGCGAATTATTACCGGAGGTTTATCCGGGGTTTTGGACAGGTGGCAGCTCCCATAACGTCTCTTTTGAAGGGGGGTCCGGTGCGTCTGCAGTGGTCAGCCGAGGCGGACACGGCGTTTGGGAGGCTGAAGGACCTGTTTACCTCGGATCCGGTGCTGGCGCATCCGGATCCCTCTTTGCCATTTCAGGTAGAGGTGGACGCGTCAGAGGCCGGTATAGGAGCCGTGCTGTCGCAACGGTCCGGCGCGCCACCTAAGCTCCGCCCCTGTGCTTTTTATTCCAAGAAGCTCAGTCCGGCGGAGCGAAACTATGACGTGGGGGATAGGGAGTTGTTAGCCGTGGTACAGGCCCTAAAGGTGTGGAGGCACTGGCTTGAGGGGGCTCAACACCCTTTCCTCATTTTGACGGACCACCGTAACCTGGAGTACATCCGGGCAGCGAGGAGGCTGAACTCTCGCCAGGCGAGGTGGAATATGTTTTTGACCCGTTTCACATTTAAGATCACGTACATCCCTGGGTCACAGAACGGTAAGGCAGACGCACTGTCTCGGCGGTATGACACGGAGGAGAGGTCCGTGGAGCCCACTCCCATACTGCCGGAGTCTTGTCTGGTGGCACCGGTAGTGTGGGAGGTCGATGCTGAACTCGAGCGGGCGTTACGCACCGACCCTAGTCCACCTCAATGCCCGGAGGGTCGGAAGTACGTTCCGCTCGAGGTTCGGGATCGTTTGATTTATTGGGCTCACACGTCACCCTCCTCTGGACACCCTGGTATCGGCCGGACAGTGCACTGTCTTAGTGCCAAGTACTGGTGGCCCACGTTGGCGAGGGATGTGAGGGTTTATGTTTCCTCCTGCTCGGTGTTCGCCCAGTGTAAGGCGCCTAGACATCTGCCTAGGGGTAAGTTACTACCCCTGCCCGTTCCACAACGACCATGGTCTCACCTCTCGGTGGATTTCCTTACTGACCTTCCTCCTTCACAGGGGAATACCACTATACTGGTCGTTGTGGACCGGTTTTCTAAGGCCTGTCGTTTGCTCCCCATGCCGGGCCTTCCTACTGCCCTGCAAACTGCCGAAGCACTATTCACCCATGTGTTCCGGCACTACGGGGTACCTGAGGATATTGTGTCTGATCGAGGTCCCCAATTTACCTCCAGAGTCTGGAGAGCTTTTATGGAGCGGTTGGGGGTCTCGGTGAGCCTCACCTCGGGTTACCACCCGGAGAGTAATGGGCAGGTGGAACGCGTAAACCAGGATGTGGGTAGGTTTCTTAGAACATACTGCCAGGACCGGCCGGAGGAGTGGGCAAGGTACGTTCCCTGGGCCGAGATGGCCCAGAATTCCCTACGCCATTCCTCCACTAACCTAACCCCTTTTCAATGTGTGTTAGGTTACCAGCTGGTTCTGGCACCTTGAGAGCAGAGCCAGATCGAGGCTCCTGCGGTGGATGAGTGGGCGCGGCGCTCGGAGGAGACATGGAACGCTGCACACGTCCACCTGCAGCGGGCCCTCCGACGTCATAAGGCGAGCGCCGATCTCCACCGCAGTGAGGGACCGGTGTACGCACCTGGTGATCGAGTCTGGCTCTCTACCAGAAACCTGCCCCTCCGCCTTCCCTGTCGGAAACTGGGTCGGCGGTTTGTAGGGCCATTTAAAGTCCTGAGAAGGTTGAACGAGGTGTGTTACAAATTACAACTACCTGTGGAGTATAAGAGTATTAACCCCTCGTTCCATGTGTCTCTTCTCAGGCCGGTGGTAGCTGGCCCACTCCAAGAAAGTGAGATCAGGGAGACTCCTCCGCCCCCATTGGACATCGAGGGGGCACCGGCATACTCCGTACGGTCCATCTTGGATTCGAGACGTCGGATGGGGGGTCTCCAATATCTAGTGGAGTGGGAGGGGTACGGCCCGGAGGAACGGTGCTGGGTGCCGAGGAGAGACTCGTCTCTCCTGACGGAATTCCATCGGGGGCACCCGACGCACCCTGCTCCGCGTCCTCCTGGTCGTCCCAGAGGCCGGAGTCGGCGCACGTCTGGAGCCGCGCGTCAAGGGGGGGGTACTGTCACGGTTTCGGCCGAGGCTTCCTCTCTCCCTTGCTCGGGCAGGCTTCGGCGTTCGTCGTCTCCAGAACACTAGCTGCCACCGTTGTATGTTTCTATGTTCGTTTGCTTTTGTCTGATTGTTGTACACCTGTTATCGTTTAGTGTAATTAGTGTCCTATAAGTTCTCGTTGTGTTTTGTCTAGTGTTGTGTGTGATTGTTTTACTGTCGTGCCGGTAGGCTGGATTTACTGTTTGCTCGGTTGAGCTACTTTGCTCCTTAGTATTTTGGAGTATTTTGTCGCACCTGTTTGTGCGCTTGTGTTTTCACCTACGTGCGGAGCTTTTGCCTAATGGCATTTATTTCGTGTTTGTTTTTGCTGTGCATCACTAAAGTCTGTTGGACTAACGTACTGCGTCCTGCGTCTGATTCCACCCACACCCACCTACATCTACCTTGACAACTACTTATTTCACTGAGAGTGAGGCAGATATATTATTACTGTGTAAAACCTAGCAGTATTACTTATTTATCTGAGAGTGAGGCAGATATATATTATTACTGTGTAAAACCGAGCAGTACTACTTATTACTCTGAGAGTGAGGCAGGTATATAGCATTGTGCAAAAAAACAAGATTATTTGTCTCTCTGAAATGAAACCATCAAGTGATAGATTTTAAACAAATACTTGTCTGTCATTGAACAACACCATGCCATGATTAGATAGTGAAAAAACACACCAATCTCTTTCATAATTTCTTTAAACAATAAAAGCTAATTTACCGTTTCTGAAAATGGATATATAGCATTTTGGAATTAAACTCTTGTTTCCCCATCTGAGCTCAGAGTAGATGAGAGTTGTAATGTTTGTCTCTGTTGTGTTGAAGCCCAATCAAGCAGGAGAGACCAGCCTCCCCTGTACCCAGCTGTGTGTCCATGAAGAGTGACCTGTCTATGGGTCTTCCTATATTCTTCAGAGAGGGAGACTTTTCTACTGAACAAAGGTAAGAAGAACTCATGGGTCATGGTCAGTGAGTTAAACAACACTGTCTCTAGTAATTTCTCCTCTCCCATTTTCTCATTTATTTTTGTTGTTTTCATAATCCATAGGCTAAATCTTTTTTCAATTTTCATAGTCCTGAAACAATATTAAACAAACACAACATTCCCTGTGTGTGTGTGTGTGTGTGTGTCTGTGTGTGTCTGTGTGTCTGTGTGTGTCTGTGTGTGTCTCTGTGTGTGTGTGTGTGTGTGTGTGTGTGTGTGTGTGTGTGTGTGTGTGTGTGTGTGTGTGTGTGTGTGTGTGTGTGTGTGTGTGTGTGTGTGCACTCCCTGGATGAGGAGATGTAATCTCATGTTTTGTCCACAGAAACCAACAGGAAAGATCAGAGTCAGAGATTCTCAGTGGTCAGTCTTCCCAGAGTCATCAAACAGACCTGGCCTCCATATTCAGTGTATGTGGTCCTGTTATGTACATTTGTTTTTGTTTACCTCAAGTAAAGTTGATCTGTCAATCATTCATTAATGTGTGCATTTAATGTGTGCATTTAGTCTCTTGCTTAACTTATTTACTTGATTTATTTCAGTTGCTTGAAGAGAATATTATGACATTTGTGAAGAATGAGCTGAAGATGTTCAAGAGGATTCTTAGTCCAGAACTCCCAGAAGGCTTTGAGAGTCAGAAGCAGGATAAGGAAGTGGTGGATGCTGAAGATGATAAGCAGGAGAGCAGTGCCAGAGAGGGGGCTCTGAAGATCACACTGCACATCCTGAGGAAAATTAACCAGAAGGAGCTTGCTGACATACTGGAGAAAAGTACGAGCTGTCTGCCTCATGTTGAATGCTGTTTTAGAACATTTAAAAGCTGTAGCTAAAGTATGAGTGTGAGAGAGAGAGAGAGAGAGAGAGAGAGAGAGAGAGAGAGAGAGAGAGAGAGAGAGAGAGAGAGAGAGAGAGATAATAATATAATCAGTCACTCCAGTCTGTAATGCATTATGAAAACATTTACACATTTATACAGTCAGTTAAGCGAAGAAATGATTATAATTTAAATTTTTATAACAGTCCTAGAATACTGTAGGCATTAAAACAGATGTAATATTAATATCCTCTGTGTTATTTCTTCATTCAGATGAGCTTGCTGTGATTTGCCAACGTGAACTCAAATCTAATCTAAAGAAGAAGGTTCAATGTGTATTTGAGGGGATCGCTAAACAAGGAAACCCAACACTTCTCAATAAGATCTACACAGAGCTCTACATCACAGAGGGTGGAACAGGAGAGGTCAATAATGAACATGAGCTGAGACAGATTGAGACAACAACCAGGAAACAAGCAAGACCAGAGACTGCAGTCAAATGTAACGACATCTTCAAACCCTTAGCTGGACAAGACAAACTTATCAGAACTGTGCTGACAAAGGGAGTCGCTGGCATTGGAAAAACAGTCTCTGTGCAGAAGTTCATTCTGGACTGGGCTGAAGGAAAAGCAAATCAGGATGTCCAATTTGTATTTTCATTCCCTTTTCGGGAGCTGAATTTGATGAAAGAGGAAGAACACACTTTCGTTGAACTTCTCAATCACTTCTCAATGGAAACCAAAGAATCACGAATCTCCAACTACGACAAGTACAAAGTTCTGTTCATCTTTGATGGTCTGGATGAGTGCCGACTGCCCCTAGACTTCCAGAAGAACAAGATCTGTTGTGACGTCACAGAGTCAACCTCAGTGGATGTTCTGCTGACAAATCTCATTAAGGGAAATCTGCTTCCCTCTGCTCTCCTCTGGATAACTACCCGACCTGCAGCAGCCAATAAGATCCCTTCAGTGTGTGTTGACCAGGTGACAGAGGTACGAGGGTTCAATGACCCACAGAAGGAGGAGTACTTCACGAAGAGATTCAGTGATGAGGACCTGGCCAGCAGAATCATCTCACACATAAAGACATCAAGGAGCCTCCACATCATGTGCCACATTCCAGTCTTCTGTTGGATTTCTGCAACAGTCCTTGAACACATGTTGAGTACAGACAAGAGAGAAGAGATGCCCAAGACTCTGACTGAGATGTACTCACACCTTGTGGTGTTTCATACCAAACAGAAGAATGAAAAGTATCTTGGGAAAGAAGAGATCATTCTGTCACTGGGAAAACTGGCTTTTCAACAGCTTATGAATGGCAATCTGATTTTCTATGAAGAAGACCTGAAAGAGGCTGGCATTGATGTCAATGAAGCCTCAGTGTACTCAGGATTGTGCACACAGCTCTTTAAACAGGAATGTGTGCTGTACCAGGACAAGGTGTACTGCTTCGTGCATCTGAGCATTCAGGAGTTTCTGGCTGCTGTATATGTGTTCCTCTCATTCATCAACAACAATGAGAATCTAATGGCCAAACCTCAATCAATGTTCAGCTACTTTTTTGCACTGTTCAGAGACAAGCCTGAAGTTACTTTCTACAAGAGTGCTGTGGATAAAGCCTTACAAAGTGAGACAGGAAACCTGGACCTTTTCCTCCGCTTCCTTCTCGGCCTCTCACTGGAGTCCAATCAGAAGCACTTACGAGGTCTACTGACAAAGACAAGAAGCAGCTCACAGAGCCATGAAGAAACAGTCAAGTACATCAAGGAGAAGATCAGGGAGAATCCCTCTCCAGAGAGGTGCATCAATCTGTTCTACTGTCTGAATGAACTGAATGACCATTCTCTAGTGGAGGAGATCCAAAGCTACCTGATATCAGGAAGTCTCTCAGAAGCCAAACTGTCACCTGCACAGTGGTCAGCTCTGGTCTTTGTGTTGCTGACTTCAGAAAAGGAGCTGGATGTGTTTGACCTGAAGAAATACTCCAGATCAGAGGAAGGTCTTCTGAGGCTGCTGCCAGTGGTCAAAGCCTCCAGAGCTGCTCTGTGAGTACATAACATGACATTTAAGTACTAATCATCAGGAATAAATTATAATTGTTTTATTATTGAAAAACATATTGAATCAATGCATTGATGTTCACATTAGTATAACAAATCGACCATACAATTCTAGGAGACAGAAGATGAATATATATGTTGTTTAAGAGAATAAACCAAATGCATCTGCCATTGTCCTTCTACACTACTGGTGTTAAATTAACAGTGTGTTTGTGAAATCATGATGATCTCTTTGTCAGGCTGTCAGGCTGTCTAGTCACAGAGGAAGGCTGTGCTTCTCTGGTCTCAGCTCTGAAGTCAAACCCCTCACACCTGAGAGAGCTGGATCTGAGTAACAATGACCTGAAGGATTCAGGAGTGAAGCTGCTCTCTGCTGGACTGGGGAATCCCCACTGTAAACTGGAGACTCTGAGGTCAGTATTCCTGTAGTTGGTCAACAAGTGATAACTGTTCACCAGATCCACATGTGTTTACCAGGCACACATAGTCCACACCATATGTGTTTGGACAGTGAAGCTTACAGTTTTAAATTTGGTGCTATGCTCCAGCATTTTAGATTTGAGATAGAATGTTTCATATTAGGCGACAGTACAGAATGTCACCTTTTATTTGAGAGAATTTTCATACATATCTGTGTTACTGTTTAGAAATGAAATCACTTTATGTATCTAGTTCTCCCATTTGAAAAAGTCTTAATAATTTGGACATATTCACTTATATTGTATTAAAGTAGTCATAAGTTTAGTATTTGGTCCCATATTCCTTACCTGCAGTGATTACATCAAGCTTGTGATTCTACAAACTTGTTGAATACATTTGCAGTTTGTCTTGGTTGTGTTTTGGATGATGTTTTTCCCAGTAGAAACTGAATGGTGAATAATGTCCTGTCATTTTGGAGTCACTTCACTTGTATTGTCAGTAAGAATAGAAGATGTTTCTGAACACTTCTACATTCATGTGGACGCTACCATGATTATGAATAATCATGAATGAATCGTGAATGATGATGAATGAGAAAGTTACAGAGGAACAAGGATCATACCCCCTCTGTTATTGGTAATGGTGAGAGGTTAGCATGTTTTGTTGTAGCCTCTGTAACTTTCTCACTCATTATTATTCATGATTCATTCATGATTTTTATTAATCATGGCATCATCAGGATTAATTTAGTAGTGTTTAGAAACATGTTATCTACTCACTTAGACAGAAAATTACTCCATTCATCATCCACCATTCAGTTACTATTGGACAAAACATAACCCAAAACACAACCAAAACAAACTGCAAATGCAACCAACCAGTTTGGGACCAAATACTAAACTTTTGACTACTTTAATACACTATAAGTGAAATGGTCAGAATACTTATGACTTCTTCAAATAGGGGGACTAGATACATAAAGGGCTTTTATTTTTCTAAATGGTGAAACAGACTTGTATGAAAATACCCTCAAATAAAAGGTGACATTATATACTGTCACCTCATATGAAAGATTTGATCTCACATCCAAAATGCTGGAGTATAGAGCCACATTTAAAATGTTAGCTTCACTGTCAAAATACATATGGTGTGGACTGTATACTCAATACAATCTAAATATGATACCTCACTGTCTGTCTTTTGACTGATACTGCTTTTTAAACTGCTCTGGTCAGTCTACTCAAATATTTGTACTATACATTTTTCTCTCTACAAGCAATATTATGATAATATCTAATAATGATACATTAATTTATGAATAGATATGGCAGGTTTCAGGACACTGATGTATCTGCAAATGTTGAAAAAATATACTGCCACTATTTTCACCACCAAAGAATAGCAGTGTGGTTTTAATATGATTTGACTCTTTGAAGGCTGTCAGGCTGTCTAGTCACAGAGGAAGGCTGTGCTTCTCTGGTCTCAGCTCTGAAGTCAAACCCCTCACACCTGAGAGAGCTGGACCTGAGCTACAATCACCCAGGAGACTCAGGAGTCAGACTGCTCTCTGCTGGACTGGAGGATCCACACTGCAGACTGGAGAAACTCAAGTATGTAGAGGGTTTATGTCAATGTTCAGACATGTTGGAGTTATCAGGCTAGTTAAGACAAACATTCTGACCACCACTTGGACTAAGTTATATAACGACTGTGTGTGTGTGTGTGTGTGTGTGTGTGTGTGTGTGTGTGTGTGTCCAGTTTGTGTGTGTGTGTGTGTGTGTGTCCAGTGTGTGTGTGGACACACACACACACACTGGACCCACACACACACACACACACACACTGGACACACACACACACACACACACACACACACACACACACACACACACACACACACACACACACACACACACAGACACACACTGGACACACACACACACACACACAAACACTGGACACACACAAACACACACACACTGGGATCACACACACACACATATACACACACACTCACACAAACACACACACACTGGACACACACACACACACACACTGGACACACAAACACACACACACTGGGGTCACACACACACACATATACACACACACTCACACAAACACACACACACGCTGGACACACACACACACTGGACACACACACACACACTGGACACACACACATATACTGGACACACACACACACACACACACACACACACACACACACACACACACACACACACACACACTGGACACACACAGAAAAACATTCTTACCACTGCATGTACAAAGTTACAGTATATGCAGAATGTGTGTGTGTGTGTGTGTGTGTGTGTGTGTGTGTGTGTGTGTGTGTGTGTGTGTGTGTATGTGTGTGTGTGTGTGTGTCCAGCGTGTGTGTCCAGTTTGTGTCCAGTGTGTGTGTGTGTCCAGTATGTGTGTGTGTGTCCAGTGTGTGTGTGTGTGTGAGTGTGTGTGTGTGTGAGTTCAGGTGTATCACTCAATGACTGTCTGTTCTTCTGCTTACGGCTACAGTGTGGAACATGGTGGAGAGAACACAATGAAACTTGGACTTAGAAAATGTGAGTATTGACTGCTGTGAAGAATATGACTAAGAATAAGTCTTAATTCAAGTGAAGTCAAAGTCAAAGACCACCATCATTACTTACTTGGTCATATTAAATATCAGCTGTAGTTCTACAGAAGCACAAATCAGGGACACCAAAGTTTACAAAGAGTTGCTTTGACAATGTGTGTGTGTCTGTGTCTGTGTGTGATGTGTTCGTGTTACGTTAGAAATGTGTGTTTGTGTTCAGTTTGTCTGTGTGTGTGTGTGTGTGTGTTTGTGTTTGTTCAGGATGTGTGTGTGTGTGTGTGTAATTAATGGGAATAAGTGTGTTTTATATTACCATACAGTATAACATATGATCATTCAACAAGTCTCAAGTTACCTTCACTTCTCCTTTTGATACCTAGAAACATCTACATTAAATGAATTAGTGAAAAGTGAGTTAACATTCTAATGTGAATGATGATTATTTCTAATATTGTGTCTGGTTTCATCCATCAGATGTCTGTGATCTCACACTGGATCCAAACACAGTAAACAGACTCCTCTCACTGTCTGAGGAGAACAGAAAGGTGACATGGAGTAGAGAGAAGCAGCCGTATCCTGATCACCCAGAGAGATTTGAGGTCTGGAGACAGGTGCTGTGTAGAGAGGGTCTGACTGGGCGCTGTTACTGGGAGGTAGAGTGGAGTGGGAGAGGGGCTGATATAGGAGTGGCATATAAAGGAATCAGCAGGAGAGGAGGGGGTGATGACTGTGGGATTGGATACAATGACAAGTCCTGGAGTCTGGTCTGCTCTGACAACAGTTACTCTGCCTGTCACAATAATAAGTCCACTACCATAGACGTCCCGTCCTTCAGATCCCACAGAGTAGGAGTGTATCTGGACTGGCCAGCCGGCACTCTGTCCTTCTACAGACTCTCCTCTGACACACTGACCCACCTGAACACATTCCACTCCACGTTCACTGAGCCCCTATATCCAGTGTTTTGGGTTCAGGTTGACTCCTCAGTGTCCCTGTAAATAATAACCATGGTAACACTGACACACACACACTAAACACACACACACACACACACACACACACACACACACACTGTACACACACACTGGACACAAACAAACACACACACACACACACACACACACTGGACAAAAACACAAACACTGGACACACACACTGGACACACACACACACTGGACACACACACTGGACACACACACACACTGGACACACACACACACACACTGGACACACACACACACTGGACACACACACACACTGGACACACACACACACACTGGACACACACACACACTGTACACAAACACACACTGAACACACAGTGGACACACATAAACACACATACACACACACTGGACACAAACAAACACACACACACACACACACACACTGTACACACACACACAAACTGAACACACACACTGGACACACACACACACTGGACACACACACACACACTGGACACACACACACACACTGGACACACACACACACTGGACACACACACACACTGGACACACACACACACACTGGACACACACACACTGGACACACACACACTGGACACACTCACACTGGACACACACACACACTGGACACACACACACACACACACCAGACACGCACACACACACACAAACACATACACACACTAGACACACACACACACACACACACACACACACACACACACTGGACACACACACACACACCCACACACACACACTGGACACATTTCCATGTGTTGTATTTTGATGAAAGGAAATCCCATATAGCTTACTGGACAGGACTTTGCTATGGCATCTTCTGTTTGGGTGTCTCAGGTCAGGTCTGAGCCATGATCAGAATGTGTCTCTGTGTCTATTTCCAGCCCTGCCATTTCTACCTGTCCTGATCTAGTGTTTCACCCCTGACCTCCTCACACCGTCTCACTGTCCATGTCTGCTTTTAGCTCCCACCTCTACTTCACTGTGTTATAATGGACCTTATGCTTGTTATGTCACCTCTGTAACCAGTTATCAAACATACTGACCTTTCTGACCCTATCCCATGGCCCTACTTTCTACAACTGAACATTTAAATTCCTCTATGAGTTTTGTTTCGTGTCCATTTACTTATGTATGTATTTGTTGTCTATTAGGGTTGTGCTGCAGAGCATCATGGGGGTTTGTATGTGTTGAGATGATCACGTTCCAGATAAATGGTTGAACTGATTCCTGTCTCCTGTCTCATCATTATTGAATTGTTATACAGACGTGGTTATGAAACCCACCAGACATAACAAAAGATTGGCGATGAGTTAGTCTGAATCTACAGGAACTATTCTGTCTGGAAGAAGTGGGTTTTTACAACTGTTTAAAACTGTTATTTTCTGTGGTCCAGTCTAGGCTAATGTTAGCACAGTGTATTGCTAGCAGAGGCAAGTGCATAGTCGAGCTAGCTAAGAAAGAGAGTTAATCAGTGGTGTAAAGTACTTAAGTAAAAATACTTTAAAGTACTTCTTAAGTTGTTTTTTGGCGTATCTGTACTTTACTTTACTATTTATATTTTTGACTACATTTACTTTTACTTCACTACATTCCTAAAGAAAATAATGTACTTTTTACTCCATACATTTTCCCTGACACCCAAAAGTACTCGTTACATTTTGAATGCTTAGCAGGACAGAAAATGGTCCAATTCACACACTTATCAAGAGAACCTCCCTACTGCCTCTGATCTGGCAGACTCACTAAACACAATTGCTTTGTTTGTAAATTGTCTGAGTGTTGGAGTTTGGCTCTGGCTGAACGTACATTTTAAAAACAAGAAAATCGTCTGGTTTGCTTTATGTAAGGAATTTGAAATGATTTATACTTGTACTTTTACTTTTGATACTTTAGTATATTACAGCAATTACATTTACTTTTGATACTTAAGTATATTTAAAACCAAATACTTTTAGACTTTTACTCAAGTAGTATTTTACTAGGTGACTTTCACTTTTAGTTGAGTCATTTTCTATTAAGGTATCTTTACTTTTACTCAAGTATGACAATTGGGTACTTTTTCCACCACTGGAGTTAACATCGTCATGGACGGCAGAAAAGGACTGGAGACGGACATCGCATAACTTTGTCCAAGTGGTGGTCAGAATGTTTGTCTTAACTAGCCTGATAACTCCAACATGTCTGATATGAACATTGACATAAACCCTCTACATACTTGAGTTTCTCCAGTCTGCAGTGTGGATCCTCCAGTCCAGCAGAGAGCAGTCTGACTCCTGCGTATCCTGGGTGATTGTAGCTCAGGTCCAGCTCTCTCAGGTGTGAGGGGTTTGACCTCAGAGCTGAGATCAGAGAAGCACAGCCTTCCTCTCTGACTAGACAGCCTGACAGCCTGCAAAGAGTCAAATCATATTAAAACCACACTGCTATTCTTTGGTGGGGAAGATATTGGCAGTATATTTTTCAACATTTTCAGTTAAATCAGTGTCCTGAAACCTGCTCTATCTATTCATAAATTGATGTTTCATTATTAGAAATGACAAATTATCAAAGTATTGCTTGTAGAGAGAAAAATGTATAGTCCAAATATTTGAGTAGACTGACCAGAGCAGTTTAAAAAGCAGTATCAGTCCAAGATAGACAGTGAGGTATCAGATTTAGATTGTATTGAGTATACAGTCCACACCATATCTACAGTGCATTCAAAAAGTATTCAGACCCCTTGACCTTTTCCACATTTTGTTAAGTTACAGCCTTATTCTAAAATAGATTAAATTAGTTATTTTTCCCCATCAATTTACACACAATACCCCATAATGACAAAGTGAAAACAGGTTTTTAGACATGTTTGCAAATATATAGAAATACCTTATTTACAGAAGTTTTCAGACCCTTTGCTATGAGATTCGAAATTGAGCTCATGTGCATCCTGTTTCCGTTGATCATCCCTGAGATGTTTCTACAACTTGATTGGATTCCACCGGTGGTAAATTCAATTGAATGGACATGATTTGGAAAGGCACACACCCGTCTATATAAGGTCCCACAGTTGACAGTGCATATCAGAGCAAAAACCAAGCCATGAGGTCGAAGGAATTGTCCGTAGAGCTCCGAGACAGGATTGTGCCGAGGGGAAGGGTACCAAAAAATGTCTGCAGCATTGAAGGTCCCCAAGAACACAGTGGCCTCCATCATTCTTAAATGGAATAAGTTTGGAACCACCAAAATTCTTCCTAGAGCTGGCCGCCTGGCCAAACTGAGCAATCAGGGGAGAAGGGCCTTGGTCAGGGAGGTGACCAAGAACCTGATGGTCACTCTGACAGAGCTCCAGAGTTCCTCTGTGGATATGGGAGAACCTTCCAGAAGGACATCTCTGCAGCACTCCACCAATCAGGTCTTTATGGTAGAGTGGCCAGACGGAAGCCACTCCTCAGTAAAAGGCACATGACAGCCCGCTTGGAGTTTGCCAAAAGGCACCTAAAGACTCTCAGACCATGAGAAACAAGATTCTCTGGTCTGATGAAACCAAGATTGATCTCTTTGGCCTGAATGCCAAGCGTCACGTCTGGAGGAAACCTGGCACCATCCCTACGGTGAAACATGGTGGTGGCAGCATGCTGTGGGGATGTTTTTTAGTGGCAGGGACTGGGAGACTAGTCAGGATCGAGGGAAAGCTGAACAGAGCAAAGTACAGAGAGATCCTTGATGAAAACCTGTTCCAGAGCGCTCTGGACCTCAGACTGGGGTGAAGGTTCACCTTCCAACAGGACAATGAGCCTAAGCACACAACCAAGACAACACAGGAGTTCTAAAAACCCATAACTTTGTCATTATGGGATGTTGTGTGTAGATTGATGAGGGAATAAAACAGTTTAATCAATTTTAGAATAAGGCTTTAACGTAACAAAATGTGGAAAAAGTCAAGGGGTCTGAATACTTTCCGAAAGCACTGTGTAACTATACACTATATATACAGCAGTATGTGGACACCCTTTCAAATTAGTGGATTTGGATATTTCAGCCACACCGGTTGCTGACAGGTGTATAAAATCAAGCACACAGCAATGCAATCTCCATAGTCACTAAGCGGTCCCGTTCTGTGAGCTTGTGTGGCCTACAACTTCACGGCTGAGCCGTTGTTGCTCCTAGACGTTTCCACTTCACAATAAAAGCACTTACAGTTGACCGGGGCAGCTCTAGCAGGGCAGAAATGTGACTTGTTGGAAAGGTGGCATTCTATGACGGTGCCATGTTGAAAGTCAATGAGCACTTCAGTAAGGCCATTCTACTGCCAATGTTTGTCTATGGAGATTGCATGGCTGTGTGCTCGATTTCATACACCTGTCAGCAACGGGTTTGGCTGAAATAGCCGAATCTACTAATTTGAAGGGTGGTCCACATACTTTTGTATATATAGTGTATTTCCCTGGTATATTACTCATGTCTCACCAGTCCAGTTATGCTGCTCTGGCGCCATCCTGTGGACAGCTGGGAACACAACTTCAACTCCATTACATTCAATGTATCCCACAAAGTGCCACTTGGCTGGACAAAGCAGTCTGAATGGAAATCAGGTACATATATGAAATCAAGCAGACACACAGCCTTACATGTCATATCACTGAGTCTCAGTTTAAATCACGGTTTAAACATAACAAGTCATTGCAAGTGAAAACATTTCTCAATTAGGTTTTAGGTTTTATTTATTCACACCAAATAAAAATAAGTGAAAGACAAAACACTGCAGATAAATAAACAGGTAAAAACGGTGTTCAGGTGAGGATAGGAAGCTCAAAAGGGCTGATATGAAAATAAACATGTAAAAACGGTGTTCAGGTGAGGCTGGAAGAAAAAACATGTTTAGGGATGGGGGGTGAGAGCAGCAGTGGGGGATGGGTAGCTAGTCCTTGATTGGCTGTAGTCCTGGGAGCCACAACTGCCAAGAGAAATTCAATCTACCCTTTTCATCAGCCAAGCCAACATAATGTTTTACACACCCTTTGTGTTTACTGTTAATATTTATATTTAAAATTAACATAGTTGTCACCATATTTGCTAAAGTAACATCATAGTCAGCATAGCTAATAGAACTAACGCATTAGTAAACCCACTACAATCATGCAGTAACGTTACAGTGTACAGTCAGTAAGCAGTTACACCGGCGGGCCCCAGTGGCAATACATTTGTAAAACCAAAAGCTTACCTTGACTTGGAAGAGTTCCAGTGTTGTGTTGGATAGTCATTACCAGCCAGCTAACATAGCATCCCTCTGTTTGAGCAGAGTGTTTCAGTAGGCTAAACTAGCTAGCTGCATTTGCTAGCTAAGTAAGTGAAACTGGAAAAACATGACAATCTTTCTCTCTCTCTCTCTCTACTCACCACATTTGATGCACTGCAGTGCTAGCTAGCTGTAGCTTATGCTTTCAGTACTAGATTCATTCTCTGGTCCTTTGATTGGGTGGACAACATGCTGACAACATCTTGACATGCTGCAAGAGCTCTGATAGGTTGGAGGACGTCCTCCTGTCATAGTTAATGTGTAAGTCTATGGAAGGGGGTGAGGACCATGAGCCTCCTAGGTTTTGTATTGAAGTCAATGTACCCAGAGGAGGATGGAAGCTAGCTGTCCTCCGGCTACACCATGGTGCTACCCTACAGAGTGCTGTTGAGGCTACTGCAGACCTTCTTTGCAAAATAATGTGTTTTAAATAATTATTTTGTGATATGTGATTATATTTAGTATAGTTTTATCTAAAAATGATTTTATTTTTTATGAAATTCAGTGAGGAGGATGGTCCTCCCCTTCCTCCTCTGAGGAGCCTCCAGATCAATGACTTCCTGAAACCAAATCAAATCAAATCAAATCAAATTGTATTGGTCACATGCGCCGAATACAACAGGTGCAGACATTACAGTGAAATGCTTACTTACAGCCCTTAACCAACAGTGCATTTATTTTTAACCAAAAAAGTAAAAATAAAACAACAACAAAAAAAGTGTTGAGAAAAAAAAGAGCAGAAGTAAAATAAAGTAACAGTAGGGAGGCTATATATACAGGGGGGTGCCGTTGCAGAGTCAATGTGCGGGGGCACCGGCTAGTTGAGGTAGTTGAGGTAATATGTACATGTGGGTAGAGTTAAAGTGA
This sequence comes from Coregonus lavaretus, assembly GCF_964263955.1. Taxonomy (NCBI): domain Eukaryota; kingdom Metazoa; phylum Chordata; class Actinopteri; order Salmoniformes; family Salmonidae; genus Coregonus; species Coregonus lavaretus. Next base: position 75,270 of record NW_028165336.1, read on the forward strand.
CTATGCATAAATAATTAACAGAGTAGCAGCAGCGTAAAAAGGATGGGGTGGGGGGGCAGTGCAAATAGTCCGGGTAGCCATGATTAACTGTTCAGGAGTCTTATGGCTTGGGGGTAGAAGCTGTTGAGAAGTCTTTTGGACCTAGACTTGGCACTCCGGTACCGCTTGCCGTGCGGTAGCAGAGAGAACAGTCTATGACTAGGGTGGCTGGAGTCTTTGACAATTTTGAGGGCCTTCCTCTGACACCGCCTGGTATAGAGGTCCTGGATGGCAGGAAGCTTGGCCCCAGTGATGTTCTGGGCCGTACGCACTACCCTCTGTAGTGCCTTGCGGTCGGAAGCCAAGCAGTTGCCATACCAGGCGGTGATGCAACCAGTCAGGATGCTCTCGATGGTGCGGCTGTATAATTTTTTGAGGATTTGAGGACTCATGCCAAATCTTTTCAGTCTCCTGAGGGGGAATAGGCTTTTTCGTGCCCTCTTCACGACTGTCTTGGTGTGTTTGGACCATGATAGTTTGTTGGTGATGTGGATACCAGGGGAACTTGAAGTTCTCAACTTGTTCCACTACAGCCCCGTCGATGAGAATGGGGGCGTGCTCAGTCCTCTTTTTTTTCCTGTAGTCCACAATCATCTCCTTTGTCTTGGTCACGTTGAGGGAGAGGTTGTTGTCCTGGCACCACATGGCCAGGTCTCTGACCTCCCTATAGGCTGTCTCATCGTTGTCGGTGATCAGGCCTACCACTGTTGTGTCGTCGGCAAACTTAATGATGGTGTTGGAGTTGTGCCTGGCCATGCAGTCATGGATGAACAGAGAGTACAGGAGGGGACTGAGCACGCACCCCTGAGGGGCCCCCATGTTGAGGATCAGTGTGGCAGATGTGTTGTTACCTACCCTTACCACCTGGGGGCGGCCCGTCAGGAAGTCCAGGATCCAGTTGCAGAGGGAGGTGTTTAGTCCCAGGATCCTTAGCTTAGTGATGAGCTTAGAGGGCACTATGGTGTTGAATGCTGAGCTGTAGTCAATGAATAGCATTCTCACGTAGGTGTTCCTCTTGTCCAGGTGGGAAAGGGCAGTGTGGAGTGCGATAGAGATTGCATCATCTGTGGATCTGTTGGGGCGGTATGCAAATTGGAGTGGGTCTGGGGTTTCTGGAATAATGGTGTTGATGTGAGCCATGACCAGCCTTTAAAAGCACTTCATGGCTACAGACGTCAGTGCTACGGGTCGGTAGTCATTTAGGCAGGTTATCTTAGAGTCCTTGGGCACGGGGACTATGGTGGTCTGCTTGAAACCTGTTGGTATTACAGACTCAGTCAGGGACATGTTGAAAATGTCAGTGAAGACACTTGCCAGTTGGTCAGCACATGCTCGGAGTACATGTCCTTGTAATCCGTTTGGCCCTGCGGCCTTGTGAATGTTGACCTGCTTAAAAGTCTTACTCACATCGGCTACGGAGAGCGTGATCACATAGTCATCCGGAACAGCTGGTGCTCTCATGCATGCTTCAGTGTTGCTTGCCTCGAAGCGAGCATAGAAGTGGTTTAGCTCGTCTGGTAGGCTTGTGTCACTGGGCAGCTCGCGGCTGTGCTTCCCTTTGTAGTCTGTAATAGTTTTCAAGCCCTGCCACATCCGACGAGCGTCAGAGCCAGTGTAGTACGATTCAATCTTAGTCCTGTATTGACTCTTTGCCTGTTTGATGGTTCGTCGGAGGTCATAGCGGGATTTCTTATAAGCGTCCAGGTTAGAGTCCCGTTCCTTGAAAGCGGCAGCTCTACCCTTTAGCTCAGTGCGGATGTTTCCTGTAATCCATGGCTTCTGGTTGGGGTATGTACGTACGGTCACTGTGGGGACGACATCATCGATGCACTTATTGATGAAGCCAGTGACTGATGTGGTGTACTCCTCAATGCTGTCTGAAGAATCCTGGAACATGTTCCAGTCTGTGCTAGCAAAATAGTCCTGTAGCTTAGCATCTGCGTCATCTGACCACTTTTTTATTAACCAAGTCACTGGTGCTTCCTGCTTTAGTTTTTGCTTATAAGCAGGAATCAGGAGGATAGAGTTATGGTCAGATTTGCCAAATGGAGGGCGAGGGAAAGCTTTGTATGCATCTCTGTGTGTGGAGTAAAGGTGGTCTATAGTTTTTTTTCTTCGTCTGGTTGCACATTTAACATGCTGGTAGAAATTAGGTAGAACGGATTTAAGTTTCCCTGCATTAAAGTCCCCGGCCACTAGGAGCGCTGCATCTGGATGAGCGTTTTCCTGTTGATTTATGGCCTTGTACAACTCATTCAGTGCAATCTTAATGCCAGCATTGGTTTGTGGTGGTAAATAGACAGCTATGAAAAATATAGATGAAAACTCTCTTGGTAAATAGTGTGGTCTACAGCTTATCATAAGATACTCTACCTCAGGCGAGCAAAACCTTGAGACTTCCTTAGTATTTGATTTTGTGCACCAGCTGTTGTTTACAAATATACACAGACCGCCACCCTTTGTCTTACCGGAGTCAGCCGTTCTATCCTGCCGATGTAGCGTATAGCCCGCTAGCTGTATGATATCCATGTCGTCGTTCAGCCACGACTCGGTGAAACCTAAGATATTACAGTTTTTAATGTCCCGTTGGTAGGATAACCGTAATCTTAGGTAATCCAATTTATTTTCAAATGATTGAACGTTGGCTAATAGGATTGATGGAAGAGGCAGTTTACTCGCTCGCCGTCGGATCCTTACAAGGCACCCCGATCTACGTCCACAATATCTCTGTCTCTTCCTCACGGGAATGACCGGGATTTGGGCCTTGTCAGGTGTCTGTATGATATCCTTCGCGGCCGCCTCGTTGAAGAAAAAATCTTCGTCCAATACGAGGTGAGTAATCGCTGTCCTGATATCCAAAAGCTCTTTTTGGTTATAAGAGACAATGGCAGAAACATTATGTACAAAATAAATTACAAATAACGCGGAAAAACACACATAATAGTACAATTGGTTAGAGGGCTGTAAAATGGCAGCCATTTTCTCCGGCGCCAAATCAATCATGTGCAAGGGACCTCGTTGGGTACCTCCCCTCTTTCCCAAAGAGGAGGAAGAATGGAGAGTACCCAGTTGTCATCTGCTTCTTGGTCCTCAGCCCAAACATGATGGACTCTAAACATTCAGGCCACCTTTCAGGCTGCTCATCCACCAGAGGGTCCTGAAAATACAAGTACAATTGTTGGACATCTGACAGACATGGTAGAGGCCAGATTGTACACCTCAATACTTAGAATGTATAGCAGGTTGTCACTGTATACAGTCTTAGTACCTACCTTTGAACGGTTCCATTCATACACCTGGTGAAGTAGTCCCCCATTGTGCAGATGTAGGTGTAGTTACCACTGTTGGGTACAAGTGGCCCCACCAGGTCCATTCCCACCAACTGCCAGGGTTCTGAGGTCTGAAAAATAATTCCATACTTTGCCTTAATAACTGACGGCTAGTGTTGAGATTTATTGCTTTTAAATCATTGACATTGGGATGATTCATAGACAGCTCCATCATTATAATTGTACCTTCACAGATTTATAATTCACTTCCTGAATGGCACAGCCAGAATTCCAACTTTGCCTTCTGTTTAACAATAGGTCTTTCCCCTGGCATTTAGGACATTGGGACACCTCTCCCTTCTGTTTAACAATAGGTCTTTCCCCTGGCAGTTAGGACATTGGGACACCTCTCCCTTCTGTTTAACAATAGGTCTTTCCCCTGGCAGTTAGGACATTGGGACACCTCTCCCTTCTGTTTAACAATAGGTCTTTCCCCTGGCAGTTAGGACATTGGGACACCTCTCCTTTCTGTTTAACAATGGGTATTTCCCCTGGCAGTTAGGACATTGGGACACCTCTCCCTTCTGTTTAACAATAGGTCTTTCCCCTGGCAGTTAGGACATTGGGACACCTCTCCCTTCTGTTTAACAATAGGTCTTTCCCCTGGCAGTTAGGACATTGGGACACCTCTCCCTTCTGTTTAACAATAGGTCTTTCCCCTGGCAGTTAGGACATTGGGACACCTCTCCCTTCTGTTTAACAATAGGTCTTTCCCCTGGCAGTTAGGACATTGGGACACCTCTCCCTTCTGTTTAACAATAGGTCTTTCCCCTGGCAGTTAGGACATTGGGACACCTCTCCTTTCTGTTTAACAATGGGTATTTCCCCTGGCAGTTAGGACATTGGGACACCTCTCCCTTCTGTTTAACAATAGGTCTTTCCCCTGGCAGTTAGGACATTGGGACACCTCTCCCTTCTGTTTAACAATAGGTCTTTCCCCTGGCAGTTAGGACATTGGGACACCTCTCCCTTCTGTTTAACAATAGGTCTTTCCCCTGGCAGTTAGGACATTGGGACACCTCTCCCTTCTGTTTAACAATAGGTCTTTCCCCTGGCAGTTAGGACATTGGGACACCTCTCCCTTCTGTTTTACAATAGGTCTTTCCCCTGGCAGTTAGGATATTGGGATACCTCTCCCTTCTATTTAACAATAGGTCTTTCCCCTGGCAGTTAGGACATTGGGACACCTCTCCCTTCTGTTTAACAATAGGTCTTTCCCCTGGCAGTTAGGACATCGGGACACCTCTCCCTTCTGTTTAACAATAGGTCTTTCCCCTGGCAGTTAGGACATTGGGACACCTCTCCCTTCTGTTTAACAATAGGTCTTTCCTCTGGCACCTTAAGAGAAGATACATACAAGACGTGTGACATTGTTGAAGCATCCTCATTTTCTCTAAGGACACCAAATCAACTAAATGCACTTCATAGACCATGAATAACAATTAAACAAGCAGAGTTTCAGTGATCATAGCAGTGGGAATAACACCTACCCATTGTGTAACGTCTGCTGACATCCCTGGCCAGTAGAATCAGTCCCCAATGGTCCTTTGGGTGTTGTAGAAATCAACAAATATAGAATTGACCTCCTCAGGTGTTCTGACCTCTTTGGCCAGGTGTGGAGAGTCTTTGACCCGGGTGTACTTATAATGCAGTTGACCGTCTGTTGAAATTTGACGTTTTATAGGTTCCCTTAACACCAGAGGGTCATTTCCACACAGAGGATGTTTATGAATATTATTGAGGAATGGGTAATAGGGATGCAATTCATCTCAGAGGTTTTATTCCTCTGTGTAATGACAAACCGTTCTGTTTTAGCTACATTGTCCTTCTACCAAAGTGTGGACTTGCACATTTCTTCTGGTCTCAGGGATTTACCAATGGTGTAAAGTAGCTCAAACCAATGCTTCCACCTGACCAATGATGGGTACCCATGAGGAGAGGGATGGACAATTGATATGCAGCCACTGATTTCAGGTGGCTTCATCAACAGACGGAATGTATTCCACATTTTGACCACGGCCCATAGGGTTCTATATGGTTCTATAGGGTTCCACAGGGTCCCGCAGGGTTCCATAGGGTCCCACAGGGTTCCACAGGGTTCCACAGGGTTCCATAGGGTCCCACAGGGCTCCACATGGTTCCATAGGGTCCCACAGGGTCCCACAGGGTCCCACAGGGTCCCACAGGGTTCCACAGGGTTCCATAGGGTTCCATGGGGCTCTGGTCAAAAGTAGTGCATTATACAGGGCAAAGTTATAGGGAATAGGGTGCCCTTTGGGACGCATTCCTCCAGTTGAGCCCCACCCTACCTATTGTAAATCATTTCTCCATCCCATTCCTCCAGCTGAGCCCCACCCTGCCTATTGTAAATCATTTCTCCATCCCATTCCTCCAGTTGAGCCCCACCCTGCCTATTGTAAATCATTTCTCCATCCCATTCCTCCAGTTGAGCCCCACCCTGCCTATTGTAAATCATTTCTCCATCCCATTCCTCCTGTTGAGCCCCACCCTGCCTATTGTAAATCATTTCTCCATCCCATTCCTCCAGCTGAGCCCCACCCTGCCCTATTGTAAATCATTTATCCATCCCATTCCTCCAGTTGAGCCCCACCCTGCCTATTGTAAATCATTTCTCCATCCCATTCCTCCAGTTGAGCCCCACCCTGCCTATTGTAAATCATTTCTCCATCCCATTCCTCCAGTTGAGCCCCACCCTGCCTATTGTAAATCATTTCTCCATCCCATTCCTGCAGTTGAGCCCCACCCTGCCTATTGTAAATCATTTCTCCATCCCATTCCTCCAGTTGAGCCCCACCCTGCCTATTGTAAATCATTTCTCCATCCCATTCCTCCAGTTGAGCCCCACCCTGCCTATTGTAAATCATTTCTCCATCCCATTCCTCCAGTTGAGCCCCACCCTGCCTATTGTAAATCATTTCTCCATCCCATTCCTCCAGTTGAGCCCCACCCTGCCTATTGTAAATCATTTCTCCATCCCATTCCTCCAGTTGAGCCCCACCCTGCCTATTGTAAATCATTTCTCCATCCCATTCCTCCAGTTGAGCCCCACCCTGCCTATTGTAAATCATTTCTCCATCCCATTCCTCCAGTTGAGCCCCACCCTGCCTATTGTAAATCATTTCTCCATCCCATTCCTCCAGTTGAGCCCCACCCTGCCTATTGTAAATCATTTCTCCATCCCATTCCTCCAGTTGAGCCCCACCCTGCCTATTGTAAATCATTTCTCCATCCCATTCCTCCAGTTGAGCCCCACCCTGCCTATTTTAAATCATTTCTCCATCCCATTCCTCCAGTTGAGCCCCACCCTGCCTATTGTAAATCATTTCTCCATCCCATTCCTCCAGTTGAGCCCCACCCTGCCTATTGTAAATCATTTCTCCATCCCATTCCTCCAGTTGAGCCCCACCCAGCCTATTGTAAATCATTTCTCCATCCCATTCCTCCAGTTGAGCCCCACCCTGCCTATTGTAAATCATTTCTCCATCCCATTCCTCCAGTTGAGCCCCACCCTGCCTATTGTAAATCATTTCTCCATCCCATTCCTCCAGTTGAGCCCCACCCTGCCTATTGTAAATCATTTCTCCATCCCATTCCTCCAGTAGAGCCCCACCCTGCCTATTGTAAATAATTTCTCCATCCCATTCCTCCAGTTGAGCAAATGAAGAGGAAAGGCTGTGACTATTATTGATGTAGTACATTAATCTTCCCGTCAATAACTTATTTTGATAAACTTCCTTTATTGTATTGGTGTGCGTCGCTTTGGAAGGTTTAATAAAACATTCATTCAGCCAAGAAATCCATCTTTTCATTGATGGAATATTCAATAGACTGAATATTAATGTACTAATGAGATGAATGAGTTGCATTTCAGTCATGTGTGGTGTTGTTGCCATTCAGCCTCACCTAGCCTTGGTGTGGAACAACTGATAACTGACTAAATACCTCAGCCTTAGGAAATCACTGGGGAAAGAAGTCACACTTCCACTTTTCACTCATCTCTATTTGACTTGCTGTAATACAGAGCTACAGGCCGTATTAAATCATACATTACATCTCTAACCAGAGATACAGGCCGTATTAAATCATACATTACATCTCTAACCAGAGATACAGGCCGTATTAAATCATTAAATCATACATTACATCTCTAACCAGAGATACAGGCCATATTAAACCATACATTACATCTCTAACCAGAGATACAGGCCGTATTAAATCATACATTACATCTCTAACCTTTTCTTCATTTTGTCTTCAATTAAAATGAAAGCATTGTCTTCCTTTATTCCCCATTTCAATAAGTAAAGAGCAATACCAGTTTTAATGGCCAGCAGGCTCTGACAAGATCCAGAAACTATTAAACATTTCAAGACCCTATGGTCAGATGGATTTTCATAAAGACCTCATGGTAAATAATAGAATCCAAGTATCTGGGTGTGTGTGGGGGGGGGGGGGGGGGGGTCAGCGACTTGAGGGGGAGACAGATTCAGTGGAGGCAGCGACAGGCAGGTAGCAGTTAGAGGGGTCCAGGTGGGATTGGACCAGGCACGTCCATGTGTCAGGCCAGGGTGTCCTCAGTCACGGTCCTGGAGACTCAGCCCCTCCGGAAGGAGAGACAGAGAGAAAAGATGAGGGTTGGTGAGAGGATTTACTAAGACCATAGGACACCACATACACTGGGAGTAGAGACTAGTGAGACTAAGACCATAGGACACCACATACACTGGGAGTAGAGACTAGTGAGACTAAGACCATAGGACACCACATACACTGGGAGTAGAGACTAGTGAGACTAAGACCATAGGACACCACATACACTGGGAGTAGAGACTAGTGAGACTAAGACCATAGGACACCACATACACTGGGAGTAGAGACTAGTGAGACCATAGGACACCACATACACTGGGAGTAGAGACTAGTGAGACTAAGACCATAGGACACCACATACACTGGGAGTAGAGACTAGTGAGACCATAGGACACCACATACACTGGGAGTAGAGACTAGTGAGACCATAGGACACCATATCCACTGGGAGTAGAGACTAGTGAGACCATAGGACACCACATACACTGGAGGTAGAGACTAGTGAGACTAAGACCATAGGACACCACATACACTGGGAGTAGAGACTAGTGAGACTAAGACCATAGGACACCACATACACTGGGAGTAGAGACTAGTGAGACTAAGACCATAGGACACCACATACACTGGGAGTAGAGACTAGTGAGACTAAGACCATAGGACACCACATACACTGGGAGTAGAGACTAGTGAGACCATAGGACACCACATACACTGGGAGTAGAGACTAGTGAGACCATAGGACACCACATACACTGGGAGTAGAGACTAGTGAGACCATAGGACACCACATACACTGGGAGTAGAGACTAGTGAGACTATGTTCTGGGGAAGGGTTGCCCTCTAACAGGTGGTCATCAAAGGGGCCTTCTCCTCTGCCCACGCCAGAGTCTCACTCCAGGAAAAGGTCTGAAAGACCTCTGTCTCCACCAGTTGGGACAAGGGACCATATTTTTCCTGCACTAACTCCTTTCTCTGAAAGTACATAGAAATCACACAAACCTATGATCCTACATTGTAGAGATATGGTATGGCATATCAACTGAATTATAATCTCAAGTCTAAAAAACAATCACTCTTATCACATATTTCTACTACCTTCCCTATTGATGATGACCTCTTTGTACTTCTTCACGTATGACCTCATAAACAAAGCATGGAGGTATTGATGGCAATCCAGGTAATATCTGGCCCTGGCAAGGGGACCAGACCCATAGACTGGAGGTGTCCTCTTCACCTCGGGGACAGGGGACTTTGTTGGTCTTCCAGACAATCTCACCTTCTTCACCTTAGCTGGTGTAACAGACAATCTCACCTTCTTCACATTAGCTGGTGTAACAGACAATCTCACCTTCTTCACATTAGCTGTTGTAACAGACAATCTCACCTTCTTCTCCTTAGCTGGTGTAACAGCCAATCTCACCTTCTTCTCCTTAGCTGGTGTAACAGCCAATCTCACCTTCTTCACCTTAGGTGGTGTAACAGCCAATCTCACCTTCTTCACCTTAGCTGGTGTAACAGCCAATCTCACCTTCTTCACCTTAGCTGGTGTAACAGCCAATCTCACCTTCTTCACCTTAGGTGTGTGTGTGTGTGTGTGTCTATATAGTAAATGCTATATATATTATATGGTTATATATTGATCATTATATAGTATATATATATATATATATATATATATATATATATATATATATATATATATATATATATATATATATAATGACATATATATACAGTGGGGAAAAAAAGTATTTAGTCAGCCACCAATTGTGCAAGTTCTCCCACTTAAAAAGATGAGAGAGGCCTGTAATTTTCATCATAGGTACACGTCAGCTATGACAGACAAATTTAGAGAAAAAAATCCAGAATATCACATTGTAGGATTTTTAATGAATTTATTTGCAAATTATGGTGGAAAATAAGTATTTGGTCACCTACAAACAAGCAAGATTTCTGGCTCTCACAGACCTGTAACTTCTTCTTTAAGAGGCTCCTCTGTCCTCCACTCTTTACCTGTATTAATGGCACCTGTTTGAACTTGTTATCAGTATAAAAGACACCTGTCCACAACCTCAAACAGTCACACTCCAAACTCCACTATGGCCAAGACCAAAGAGCTGTCAAAGGACACCAGAAACAAAATTGTAGACCTGCACCAGGCTGGGAAGACTGAATCTGCAATGGGTAAGCAGCTTGGTTTGAAGAAATGAACTGTGGGAGCAATTATTAGGAAATGGAAGACATAAAAGACCACTGATAATCTCCCTCGATCTGGGGCTCCACGCAAGATCTCACACCGTGGGGTCAAAATGATCACAAGAACGGTGAGCAAAGATCCCAGAACCACACGGGGGGACCTAGTGAATGACCTGCAGAGAGCTGGGACCAAAGTAACAAAGCCTACCATCAGTAACACACTACGCCGCCAGGGACTCAAATCCTGCAGTGCCAGACGTGTCCCCCTACTTAAGCCAGTACATGTCCAGGCCCGTCTGAAGTTTGCTAGAGTGCATTTGGATGATCCAGAAGAGGATTGGGAGAATGTCATATGGTCAGATGAAACCAAAATATAACTTTTTGGTAAAAACTAAACTCGTCGTGTTTGGAGGACAAATAATGCTGAGTTGCATCCAAAGAACACCATACCTACTGTGAAGCATGGGGGTGGAAACATCATGCTTTGGGGCTGTTTTTCTGCAAAGGGACCAGGACGACTGATCCGTGTAAAGGAAAGAATGAATGGGGCCATGTATCATGAGATTTTGAGTGAAAACCTCCTTCCATCAGCAAGGGCATTGAAGATGAAACGTGGCTGGGTCTTTCAGCATGACAATGATCCCAAACACACCGCCCGGGCAACGAAGGAGTGGCTTCGTAAGAAGCATTTCAAGGTCCTGGAGTGGCCTAGCCAGTCTCCAGTTCTCAACCCCATAGAAAATCTTTGGTGGGAGTTGAAAGTCTGTGTTGCCCAGCGACAGCCCCAAAACATCACTGCTCTATAGGAGATCTGCATGGAGGAATGGGCCAAAATACCAGCAACAGTGTGTGAAAACCTTGTGAAGACTTACAGAAAACATTTGACCTGTGTCATTGCCAACAAAGGGTATATAACAAAGTATTGAGAAACTTTTGTTACTGACCAAATACTTATTTTCCACCATAATTTGCAAATAAATTCATGAAAAATCCTACAATGTGATTTTCTGGATTTTTTTTTTCTCATTTTGTCTGTCATAGTTGACGTGTACCTATGATGAAAATTACAGGCCTCTCTCATCTTTTTAAGTGGGAGAACTTGTACAATTGGTGGCTGACTAAATACTTTTTTCCCCCACTGTATATAAAATATAATGTGTAAAACTAGCAGTGTAAATGTTATAGAATTAGAGTTTACTGAAAATAATAAGTAATTTAGTGAATAATGAAACAAATGTAGTGAATGTGTCTGTTTGTAAATGAAACCTAGGCTATACAATTATTGTAAATGTAAAATAAACATATATTATTATATTATATTATATTATTATATCTTTCTATGATTTATCTTTCCTGGTTGTTTTTTCTCAGTGTCTCTGGACAGAAAATGTGCCAAGTCAATAAAGTTATGCGCCACATTTTGTGTTTCCTGACGCCTGTAATGATCTGCGAAATGTTGATTGGTTGACACCCCATCTGTAGTGTCACAGATCCCCCCGGTACCACTGCTCATTCCGTTCACCAGCTCCGGAGGTCTACGTCACCGGCTTTCTAGGCGCCACTGACATGGATCATTACCACCAACCCCCGGACTGTCTTGTCTCATTACCACACCTGGTTTTTGGGTTACAGCCCTGTGTTATATATATATATATATAAATATATACGTGTTTGGGTTACAGCCCTGTGTTATATATATATATATAAATATATATGTGTTTGGGTTACAGCCCTGTGTTATATATATATATATATATATATATATATATATATATATATATATATATATATATATATATATATATATATATATATATATATACGTGTTTGGGTTACAGCCCTGTGTTATATATCTATATATATATATATATATATATATATATATATATATATATATATATATATATATATATATATACGTGTTTGGGTTACAGCCCTGTGTTATATATCTATATATATATATATATATGTATATATATATATATACGTGTTTGGGTTACAGCCCTGTGTTATATATATATATATATATATATATATATATATATATACGTGTTTGGATTACAGCCCTGTGTTATATATCTATATATATATACAGTGGGGAAAAAAAGTATTTAGTCAGCCACCAATTGTGCAAGTTCTCCCGCTTAAAAAGATGAGAGAGGCCTGTAATTTTCATCATAGGTACACATCAACTATGACAGACAAAATGAGAAAAAAAAATCCAGAAAATCACATTGTAGGATTTTTAATGAATTTATTTGCAAATTATGGTGGAAAATAAGTATTTGGTCAATAACAAAAGTTTCTCAATACTTTGTTTTATACCTTTTATTAGCAATGACACAGGTCAAACGTTTTCTGTAAGTCTTCACAAGGTTTTCACACACTGTTGCTGGTATTTTGGCCCATTCCTCCATGCAGATCTCCTCTAGAGCAGTGATGTTTTGGGGCTGTCGCTGGGCAACACAGACTTTCAACTCCCTCCAAAGATTTTCTATGGGGTTAAGATCTGGAGACTGGCTAGGCCACTCCAGGACCTTGAAATGTTTCTTCCGAAGCCACTCCTTCGTTGCCCGGGCGGTGTGTTTGGGATCATTGTCATGCTGAAAGACCCAGCCACGTTTCATCTTCAATGCCCTTGCTGATGGAAGGAGGTTTTCACTCAAAATCTCACGATACATGGCCCCATTAATTATTTCCTTTACACGGATCAGTCGTCCTGGTCCCTTTGCAGAAAAACAGCCCCAAAGCATGATGTTTCCACCCCCATGCTTCACAGTAGGTATGGTGTTCTTTGGATGCAACTCAGCATTCTTTGTCCTCCAAACACGACGAGTTTAGTTTTTACCAAAAAGTTATATTTTGGTTTCATCTGACCATATGACATTCTCCCAATCCTCTTCTGGATCATCCAAATGCACTCTAGCAAACTTCAGACGGGCCTGGACATGTACTGGCTTAAGTAGGGGGACACGTCTGGCACTGCAGGATTTGAGTCCCTGGCGGCGTAGTGTGTTACTGATGGTAGGCTTTGTTACTTTGGTCCCAGCTCTCTGCAGGTCATTCACTAGGTCCCCCCGTGTGGTTCTGGGATTTTTGCTCACCGTTCTTGTGATCATTTTGACCCCACGGGGTGAGATCTTGCGTGGAGCCCCAGATCGAGGGAGATTATCAGTGGTCTTGTATGTCTTCCATTTCCTAATAATTGCTCCCACAGTTGATTTCTTCAAACCAAGCTGCTTACCTATTGCAGATTCAGTCTTCCCAGCCTGGTGCAGCTCTACAATTCTGTTTCTGGTGTCCTTTGACAGCTCTTTGGTCTTGGCCATAGTGGAGTTTGGAGTGTGACTGTTTGAGGTTGTGGACAGGTGTCTTTTATACTGATAACAAGTTGAAACAGGTGCCATTAATACAGGTAACGAGTGGAGGACAGAGGAGCCTCTTAAAGAAGAAGTTACAGGTCTGTGAGAGCCAGAAATCTTGCTTGTTTGTAGGTGACCAAATACTTATTTTCCACCATAATTTGCAAATAAATTCATTAAAAATCCTACAATGTGATTTTCTGGATTTTTTTTCCTCAATTTGTCTGTCATAGTTGACGTGTACCTATGATTGTCACGATCGTCTACATATGAAGAAGCGGACCAAAGCGCAGCGTTGCGAGTGAACATGATTTATTAATAAACGTACTCACGAAAACAAAACAAAAGACGATACGTGAAGTTCTCAAGTTACAAAACACTGACATACGGAACATGTAACCAGGAAACAAAAACCCACAAACCCCACAGGAAAACATACAGAAATAAATATGGCTCCCAATCAGAGATAACGAGCCGAACAGCTGACACTCGTTACCTCCGATTGGGAGTCATTGAACCAACCTAGAAAACAACAACCTAGACACCCAACATAGAACATAAACACATAGACTGCACACACCCTGGATCAACAATAATGAGTCCCAGCACCAGGGTGTGACAGTACCCCCCCCTAAAGGCGCGGACTGCGACCGCGCCTCAAAACCCCCAAACAGGGGAGGGCTGGGCGGGCATACCTCCTCGGTGGCGGTTCTGGCTCCGGCCTAGACCACCACCCCACCATAGTCACTTCCCGCTTATGTAGCCTCCTCCAAATGACCCCCACCGGTTTAAGGGGCAGCACCTGACTAAGAGGCAGCACCGGACTAAGGGGCAGCACCGGACTAAGGGGCAGTACCGGACTAAGGGGCAGTACCGGACTCAGGGGCAGTACCAGGCAGAATGGCGAATCCTGGCTGGTCGGCTCTGGCGGATCCCGGCTGGACGGCTCTGGCGGATCCCGGCTGGACGGCTCTGGCGGATCCCGGCTGGACGGCTCTGGCGGATCCCGGCTGGACGGCTCTGGCGGATCCCGGCTGGACGGCTCTGGCGGATCCCGGCTGGACGGCTCTGGCGGATCCCGGCTGGACGGCTCTGGCGGATCCCGGCTGGACGGCTCTGGCGGATCCCGGCTGGACGGCTCTGGCGGATCCCGGCTGGACGGCTCTGGCTGATCCTGTCTGGCGGAAGGCTCTGGCTGATCCTGTCTGGCGGAAGGCTCTGGCTGATCCTGTCTGGCGGAAGGCTCTCGCGGCTCCGGTCTGGCGGACGGCTCTGAAGGCTCATGGCAGACGGGCGGCTTATGCAGCGCTTGGCAGACGGACAGTTCAGACGGCGTTGGGCAGACGGGCAGTTCAGACGCCGTTGGGCAGACGGGCAGTTCAGACGCCGTTGGGCAGACGGGCAGTTCAGGCGCCGTTGGGCAGACGGGCAGTTCAGGCGCCGTTGGGCAGACGGGCAGTTCAGGCGCCGTTGGGCAGACGGCAGACTCTGGCCGTCTGAGGCGCACCGTAGGCCTGATGCGTGGTGCCGGAACTGGAGGTACCGGGCTGAGGACACGCATCTCAGGGCTAGTGCGGGGAGAAGCAACAGGGCATGCAGGACCCTGGGGACGCACATAAGTCCTAGTGCGTGGTGCCGGAACTGGTGGTCCCGGGCTGAGGACACGCATCTCAGGGCTAGTGCGGGGAGCAGCAACAGGGCATGCAGGACCCTGGGGACGCACATAAGTCCTAGTGCGTGGTGCCGGAACTGGTGGTCCCGGGCTGAGGACACGCATCTCAGGGCTAGTGCGGGGAGCAGCAACAGGGCATGCAGGACCCTGGGGACGCACATAAGTCCTAGTGCGTGGTGCCGGAACTGGTGGTCCCGGGCTGAGGACACGCATCTCAGGGCTAGTGCGGGGAGCAGCAACAGGGCATGCAGGACCCTGGGGACGCACATAAGTCCTAGTGCGTGGTGCCGGAACTGGTGGTCCCGGGCTGAGGACACGCATCTCAGGGCTAGTGCGGGGAGCAGCAACAGGACGCACAGGACTCTGGGAACACACAGGAGGCTCGGTGCGTGGTGTAGGCACTGGTGGTACTGGGCTGGAGCGGGGAGGTGGCGCCGGAAATACCGGACCGTGCAGGCGTACTGGCTCCCTTGAGCACTGAGCCTGCCCAACCCTACCTGGTTGTATACTCCCCGTCGCCCGACCAGTACGGGAAGGAGGAATAACCCGCACCGGGCTATGTAGGCGAACCGGGGAAACCATACGTAGGGCTGGTGCCATGTAAGCCGGCCCGAGGAGACGCACTGGTGGCCTGCTGCGTGGGGCCGGCCTCATGACATCCGGCTCAACACTCAATCTAGCCCGGCCGATACGAGGAGCTGGAATGTACCGCACCGGGCTATGCCTGCGTACAGGAGACACCATGCGCTCTACTGCGTAACATGGTGTCTGCCCGTACTCCCGCTCTCCACGGTCAGTCCAGGGAGTAGGCGCAGGTCTCCTACCTGACTTCGCCACACTCCCTTTTAGCCCCCCCCCAAGAAATTTTTGGGGAGTAACCACGGGCTTCCAGCCTCGACTCCGCGCTGCCTCCTCATACCACCTCCTCTCGGCTGCAGCTGCCTCCAGCTCTTCACGAGGGCGGTGGTACTCCTCCGGTTGTGCCCAAGGACCCTTTCCAGCCCGTATCTCCTCCCATGTCCAAAAGTCCTTAGGAGGCTCCCATAAATCCTGCGTAGGTAGGTCCTGTTGCCGCTTGTTACGCCGCTTGGTCCTCTTGTGGTGGGTTTTTCTGTCACGATCGTCTACATATGAAGAAGCGGACCAAAGCGCAGCGTTGCGAGTGAACATGATTTATTAATAAACGTACTCACGAAAACAAAACAAAAGACGATACGTGAAGTTCTCAAGTTACAAAACACTGACATACGGAACATGTAACCAGGAAACAAAAACCCACAAACCCCACAGGAAAACATACAGAAATAAATATGGCTCCCAATCAGAGATAACGAGCCGAACAGCTGACACTCGTTACCTCCGATTGGGAGTCATTGAACCAACCTAGAAAACAACAACCTAGACACCCAACATAGAACATAAACACATAGACTGCACACACCCTGGATCAACAATAATGAGTCCCAGCACCAGGGTGTGACAATGATGAAAATTACAGGCCTCTCTCATCTTTTTAAGTGGGAGAACTTGCACAATTGGTGGCTGACTAAATACTTATTTTCCCCACTGTATATATATATATATATATATATATATATATATATATATATATATATATATATATACGTGTTTGGGTTACAGCCCTGTGTTATACATATATATATATATATATATATATATATATATATATATATATACGTGTTTGTTTTGGGCTTCGTCCCCGTCATTGTTCATGACGTACCTTGTGTTGGGGGGAGAAAATAAAACCCCTATTACCTATTCCTGCGCCTGTCTTCAAATCCTTATACAACGTGACATGTAGATTGTGTGATTTGATTGGATAACTAGTATTTGGAGACCTAGGCCTAAGTCAATGGATATTCAATTGACACATGCTCATTCGTGCTGAGTTTCCACCTTCAAGAAACAGAAAGGAGCGGAAAGTCTGGGTTTTATTTGATGAACGTTTATTGAAAAAGTCTGGTTTTCAGAAGAAGAAGAAAAAAAAGCTAATTGAAGGTATTTTTATAAAGAACATCAGTGAAGAACCCTGCATCCCAGCTACGGTACAGAATAGCATTGTTGAGGACCTCAGAACCATTTTGGATGTATTTATGACACACTACAGTGATCCTCTCAGGTTTCATCTTACAAAAAAGCAAATACATGTGGATGAAGATGGGACTTGCTTAACAACTCTGCAGTATTTGAGGAATGCATTAGATGCATAAGCTCTGAGTGGATGCTGGAGCATTACTGTGTGAAAGAATTGGGCATGGTCCGGCCAATTGAAGTACCACTGAGCAACAAAGAAGGTTATAAAACAAGGTGATTTCAATACAGCTACATGGTCCCCAGGGTTTATGAATATAAAGAGACATGAGACAAAACAACGTACCTGTAGAATGGAATAAGTTATAAGACGTCTATGATTCATTTCATTTGTCAGTTCTTCCAGCTAATGTGAGATGTTTAGATGACATAACATTTGAGGACACATACTGTAATTTAGCTGGCCATCTTTTCCCCTCCCTTTCTGGCTGCCCTCCCCCTTCCCTTCTAAGTTCAAGTTGGTTTATTTGTCATATACATGGAGTTAACAGTGCAATGAAATGCTGACTAGCAGGTTAACCTCTTGACAACAACAATAGAACAAGTCAGTAGCTAAGTTAATATAAAGAGTAATACAATAGTAATAAACCCTGCATTCATAACTATCCTTAACATACATGGGGTGTTTCTGGGATAGAGGGTTGATATAAAAGTCAATATAATCAGCAATACAGGAAGATTCTGAGACACAATCACTTACTATTGGTCAGCCGTAGGGAACCGCCAACGTCTCAGGAGATATGTATTTTAGGCAGTAAGTAAAACTGCCTAGGCCTGCCTAGTGATGATGCTGCCGAGCTCCAGTTAGCTCCGTGTGCAGAGCCTACCCACCCTTCCACAAGCACCGCCAGGATAATGGCTCCACAGCCCCCTCCACCTCCGACTGTTCCTGACTATCTTGGAACAGAGGTGCCAGCCCAGATTAGCCTAGAATCCTACCGTAGCCGCAGGTTTTCTGTCCAAAAACCTTCATTTAATAGCAACTGGTTCATAAGAAGAGAGTGTCTGGAATACTCGCTTACTAAAGATGCTGCATTGCTTAAAGTTCTGCGTGGGGTCCATCTATTGGGAGATGGCTAACTAGTCTGTATTTTCCACTGATTCATATGGATGCCAGTGCACACATTGGCTGTAAAAGTGGGTAAAAACAGAAAAGCATATAACTGTAGCTATGTGGTCTTTACTTGGGTGTGTTTCAGCAGGGTGAGGTCAGAGAGATGCTTCCAAGTCAGTATTTTTCTGAACTCATAAAATCCTTTACACAATCTGATGGGATGAATGTTCAACCCCATTTAAATAACCATAAAGTCTATATAGCACCTTTAAGTTAAGACCTCACAGATCTGTTCATGGCAAAGCAGTTCAATTAATGATATTAATTGATTCTTAAAGAATATAACTTATAAATCATGAGCCTCATTTTGAGGAGTCACCTGTGACAGTATTCATAAAGAGTAGGAGTACTGATCTGGGATCAGTTTTGCCTTTTAGATCATAATGAAACAGATTAAATGGACAGGGGGGACCTGATCCTAGATCAGCACTCCTCCTCTGGGAAACTGCATGTATGAAACCGAACACATAGTCGTAGTCTAGTTACAGCAGGTGTTTACTGCCATCTAGTGGAAGATACCAATAAAACACTTTATTATCAGGGCGGGGAGACGGTTGAGCTGAAACAGAACATAAAGAAGACTATCCTGCTCGGAACAGTGAACAAACAAAGGCAGAAGCTGCTGGTAAAGCAACACTCACGGTGTGATGGAGAGTGGTAAAGCAACACTCACGGTGTGATGGAGAGTGGTAAAGCAACACTCACGGTGTGATGGAGAGTGGTAAAGCAACACTCACGGTGTGATGGAGAGTGGTAAAGCAACACTCACAGTGTGATGGAGAGTGGTAAAGCAACACTCACGGTGTGATGGAGAGTGATAAAGCTACACTCACGGTGTGATGGAGAGTGGTAAAGCAACACTCACGGTGTGATGGAGAGTGGTAAAGCAACACTCACGGTGTGATGGAGAGTGTTAAAGCAACACTCACGGTGTGATGGAGAGTGGAAAAGCAACGCTCACGGTGTACAGATGTTAAATAAATAAGTGTTAGCTTCCTCAGCACCATGCACCCCACTGTTGCCACCGGCAGTGACCAGAAGAAGAAACCGGAGACAGTGACAGACTACAATCACACAAAGGTATATACAGTATCTCTACCATAAACAGATAGCCTTCCCATCTGCCAAACACCAAATAGGATACCCTTTTATTATATTACATTCATATTATTACTATTAGTATTATCATTCTATATAATTATAACTTTTTCTATTCTATTTTATTTTTGTGGATGCTAGATCAGATGTCCAGACTGTACTCTGTAAAAGGGGGTACTCTCCTCTGGCCTGTTGACTGTACTCTGTAAAAGGGGGTACTCTCCTCTGGCCTGTTGACTGTACTCTGTAAAAGGGGGTACTCTCCTCTGGCCTGTTGACTGTACTCTGTAAAAGGGGGTACTCTCCTCTGGCCTGTTGACAGTACTCTATAAAAGGGGGTACTCTCCTCTGGCCTGTTGACTGTACTCTGTAAAATGGGGTACTCTCCTCTGGCCTGTTGACTGTACTCTGTAAAAGGGGGTACTCTCCTCTGGCCTGTTGACTATACTCTGTAAAAGGGGGTACTCTCCTCTGGCCTGTTGACTGTACTCTGTAAAAGGGGGTACTCTCCTCTGGCCTGTTGACTGTACTCTATAAAAGGGGGTACTCTCCTCTGGCCTGTTGACTGTACTCTGTAAAAGGGGGTACTGTCCGCTGGCCTGTTGACTGTACTCTGTAAAAGGGGGTACTCTCCTCTGGCCTGTTGACTGTACTCTGTAAAAGGGGGTACTCTCCTCTGGCCTGTTGACTGTACTCTGTAAAAGGGGGTACTCTCCTCTGGCCTGTTGACTGTACTCTGTAAAAGGGGGTACTCTCCGCTGGCCTGTTGAGGTGTTCTACAATGTGCTCGACATGATTGCTATCAACACATGTTGTACAAGCAATGCCTTGACAAGACAGTCAGAAGGAGACATTTCATCATGGATCTGGCATGTGAGCTTGGTGAGAACCACATGAACGCAGAGAAAGAAGCTACAGTCACCAAGCAGGCCGCCAAAACAGCAGGTCCTGCTCTCCCTCTTCCCCAAGCACCACAGCTCCCACTGGGGAAAAATACACAATGTCAAGACAGCAGGTCCTCCTCTCCCTCTTCCCCAAGAACCACAGCTCCCACTGGGGAAAAATACACAATGTCAAGACAGCAGGTCCTGTTCTCCCTCTTCCCCAAGAACCACAGCTCCCACTTGGGAAAAAGACACAATGTCAAGACAGCAGGTCCTGTTCTCCCTCTTCCCCAAGCACCACAGCTCCCACTGGGGAAAAATACACAATGTCAAGACAGCAGGTCCTGTTCTCCCTCTTCCCCAAGCACCAGAGCTCCCCCTGGGGAAAAAGACACAATGTCAAGTCGGCAGGTGCACACAGAACAAGGCCCATGAAAACTGTGTGCAGGGAACCGATTTGATTTGTTTGTGGACCTGAAGCATAAAGAGAAGACGTGATTGGTTCATGTGTAAAGGCGCGGTACAGTGTCTGATACAATCAACAAATTATAGTTTTTACATCTTGTCATTAATATATTTCCACAAAAATGTATTTATGCAATTCATCCTTTACACAATGATGAAAATAATCATGGCCTCTAAACCTTCAAGCTGCATACTGGATCCTATTCCTACTAAACTGCTGAAGGAGCTGCTTCCTGTGCTTGGCCCTCCTATGTTGAACATAATAAACAGCTCTCTATCCACCGGATGTGTACCAAACTCACTAAAAGTGGCAGTGATAAAGCCTCTCTTGAAAAAGCCAAACCTTGACCCGGAAAATATAAAAAACTATCGGCGTATATCGAATCTTCCATTCCTCTCAAACATTTTAGAAAAAGCTGTTGCGCAGCAACTCACTGCCTTTCTCAAGACAAACAATGTATACGAAATGCTTCAGTCTGGTTTTAGACCCCATCATAGCACTGAGACTGCACTTGTGAAGGTGGTAAATGACCTTTTAATGGCGTCAGACCGAGGCTCTGCATCTGTCCTCGTGCTACTAGACCTTAGTGCTGCCTTTGACACCATCGATCACCACATTCTTTTGGAGAGACTGGAAACCCAAATTGGTCTACACGGACAAGTTCTGGCCTGGTTTAGATCTTACCTGTCGGAAAGATATCAGTTTGTCTCTGTGAATGGTCTGTCCTCCGAGAAATCAACTGTACATTTCGGTGTTCCTCAAGGTTCCGTTTTAGGACCACTATTGTTTTCACTATATATTTTACCTCTTGGGGATGTTATTCGAAAACATAATGTTAAATTTCACTGCTATGCGGATGACACACAGCTGTACATTTCAATGAAACATGGTGAAGCCCCAAAATTGCCCTCGCTAGAAGCCTGTGTTTCAGACATAAGGAAGTGGATGGCTGAAAACGTTTTACTTTTAAACTCGGACAAAACAGAGATGCTTGTTCTAGGTCCCAAGAAACAAAGAGATCTTCTGTTAAATCTGACAATTCATCTTGATGGTTGTAAAGTCGTCTCAAATAAAACTGTGAAGGACCTCGGCGTTACTCTTGACCCTGATCTCTCTTTTGACGAACATATCAAGACTGTTTCAAGGACAGCTTTTTTCCATCTACGTAACATTGCAAAAATCAGAAATGTTCTGTCCAAAAATGATGCAGAAAAATTAATCCATGCATTTGTTACTTCTAGGTTAGACTACTGCAATGCTCTATTTTCCGGCTACCCGGATAAAGCACTAAATAAACTTCAGTTAGTGCTAAATACGGCTGCTAGAATCCTGACTAGAACCAAGAAATTTGATCATATTACTCCAGTGCTAGCTTCCCTACACTGGCTTCCTGTTAAGGCAAGGGCTGATTTCAAGGTTTTACTGTTAACCTATAAAGCGTTACATGGGCTTGCTCCTACCTATCTTTCCGAGTTGGTCCTGCCGTACATACCAATACGTACGCTACGGTCACAAGACGCAGGCCTCCTAATTGTCCCTAGAATTTCTAAGCAAACAGCGGGAGGCAGGGCTTTCTCCTATAGATCTCCATTTTTATGGAACAGTCTGCCTACCCATGTGAGAGACGCAGACTCGGTCTCAACCTTTAAGTCTTTACTGAAGACTTATCTCTTCAGTAGGTCATATGATTGAGTGTAGTCTGGCCCAGGAGTGTGAAGGTGAACGGAAAGGCTCTGGAGCAACGAACAGCCCTTGCTGTCTCTGCCGGGCCGGTTCCCCTCTCCACTGGGGTTCTCTGCCTCTAACCCTGTTGCAGGGGCTGAGTCACTGGCTTGCTGGTGCTCTTTCATGCCGTCCCTGGGAGGGGTGCGTCACTTGAGTGGGTTGAGTTACTGACGTGATCTTCCTGTCTGGGTTGGCGCCCCCCCTTGGTTTGTGCTGTGGTGGAGACCTCTGTGGGCTATACTCGGCCTTGTCTCAGGATTGTAAGTTGGTGGTTGAGGATATCCCTCTAGTGGTGCGGGGGTTGTGCTTTGGCAGAGTGGGTGGGGTTATATCCTTCCTGTTTGGCCCTGTCCGGGGGTTTCTTCGGATGGAGCCACAGTGTCTCTGGACCGCTCCTGTCTCAGCCTCCAGTATTTATGCTGCAGTAGTTGGTTATACCTGGAGTACTTCTCCTGTCTTATCCAGTGTCCTGTGTGAATTTAAGTATGCTCTCTCTAATTCTCTCGTTCTCTCTTTCTCTCTGAGAACCTGAGCCCTAGGACCATACGTCAGGACTACCGGGCATGATGACACCTTGCTGTCCCCAGTCCGCCTGGCCTTGCTGCTATTCCAGTTTCAACTGTTCTGCCTGCGGTTACGAAACCCCTACCTGTCCCAGACCTGCTGTTTTCAACTCTTAATGATCGGCTATGAAAAGCCAACTGAGAGACCTGAGCCCTAGGACCATACGTCGGGACTACCGGCCGTGGTGACTCCTTGCTGTCCCCAGTCCGCCTGGCCTTGCTGCTATTCCAGTTTCAACTGTTCTGCCTGCGGTTATGGAACCCCTACCTGTCCCAGACCTGCTGTTTTCAACTCTTAATGATCGGCTATGAAAAGCCAACTGAGATTTATTCCTGATTAATATTTGACCATGCTTGTCACTTATGAACATTTTTGAACATCTTGGCATGGTTCTGTTATAATCTTCACCCGGCACAGCCAGAAGAGGACTGGCCACCCCTCATAGCCTGGTTCCTCTCTAGGTTTCTTCCTAGGTTTTCGCCTTTCTAGGGAGTTTTTCCTAGCCACCGTGCTTCTACACCTGCATTACTAGCTGTTTGGGGTTTTAGGCTGGGTTTCTGTGCAGCACTTCGAGATATTAGCTGATGTAAGAAGGGCTATATAAAATAAAATTGATTGATTCATTGATCCTTTACAATTGTTAATGCACTGGTGCTTTTGTTTATGAATACAGCAAATCATTTCACCTGAACACCTGGCTGGTTATATTATTATTATTATTATATTTTTCATTCTACTTTGTCAAAATAAACTGTAAATGGACTTTATTAACTCTATTACTAATTGAATCTACAAATACAGTTGATTAAATGGTTTACACTGTAATGTTTTTATTGTAAGGGAAACAGAAATAGGATATAGGCCGATGTTATCTTTGTAGAATTAACTATTGTTGTTATTTTTTTATTGATATATTTCCACAAATATTTATTTATGCAATTAATCCTTTACAATATATGATGCACTATTTATCAAGCGTTTATTTAACAAACCATGTTTGCACACCTTGCACCTTGCTGGTTGATATGCATCTGATGCATATGCTAAAGTGGACGCCTGGTAACTTTCTCTAGCGGGTTCTTATATGCTGAAAGAACAGGTGGTTCTAGTGTTAAGGACTGGTAGATGGGTGTTGCTCATGCATTCACTCATGCTGACCGGCTCCAGTACTTTGTTCTTGACTAAAGCCTCCAAGTCAGCCTTGACTTCTGGTCTGATAGCATAAGGTACAGGTCCTGCGTTCAGAAACGTTGGTTTGCTGTCTGGCTTAATGCTAAGCTTCCCTGTAATGTCGTTCATACTACCCAGCTGTCCATTAAAGACTTCTCCATGTTTCTTTAAGATGGCAGGTAGGTCTGTGTCTCCATGTGTCATTGTATGCACTGATGGCCAGTCCAGTGTGATTTTCTCCAACTATGAACATCCCAGTAGTGATGCATAGTCTCCTTTCACAACATAGAGTGGCAGCTTTTCAGTTTGTCTGTTTACCTGAACTGTGACATCAGTGATGCCTCTCACAGCGACAGATTCACCTGTGTAAGTCTTTAACACGAGGTGCGCTGGTTGAAGTGGAAGGTGTTTCAGTGTCTTTTTTCTGACACAAGAGATACAGCTGCCCCTTTGTCAATCTCCATACCCACCGGCTGTCCCTCTAGCAAGGGGGAGACAAAGTAGCCGTGCGGCCCGCCAGGAAAAAGTCAGGATTTTCAGTGTGACTTCCTGGTCTGATGAGTCACTCACCTCAGTGTTCTCTTACTCAACAGTGTGAACATGTCTATGTGTCTTTCGTTGGAATGCCTGTTTCTTGTTTCCCGTTTTTGTGAATTCTCTGTTCTCTTTTTGTTTCTGGAGACTTGTCCGATGTTGACCTTTTTACCACAGGCTGGACAATCCATGTCCTTACACCAGCATGTGACTTGATTTCCAGGTCTCTGATTTTCAGTTGAAACTCTGTTGAAACTTATTATTTATTTGAAAGGAACACAGACAAGTACAAATAGCAGCAGGAATGGTTATACAGCTGGAGACACAATACTGTTAAAATATATATCAGAACAAATAGCAGCAGGAATGGTTATACAGCTAGAGACACAATACTGTTAAAATATATATCAGAACAAATAGCAGCAGGAATGGTTATACAGCTAGAAACACAATACTGTTAAAATATATCTCAGTATATTATGGAAACTAGTTATTGCAGATAAATACAATTATAATAAACCACATATACAATCACCCACCCTCCAACCCCTCCTGGGACCACCCCAACGCACCCTCCAACCCCTCCTGGGACCACCCAAACCCACCCTCCAACCCCTCCTGGGACCACCCCAACCCACCCTCCAACCCCTCCTGGGACCACCCCAACCCACCCTCCAACCCCTCCTGGGACCACCCCAACCCACCCTCCAACCCCTCCTGGGACCACCCCAACCCACCCTCCAACCCCTCCTGGGACCACCCCAACCCACCCTCCAACCCCTCCTGGGACCACCCCAACCCACCCTCCAACCCCCTCCTGGGACCACCTCAACCCACCCTCCAACCCCTCCTGGGACCACCAATTAAATACTAAATCAAGGTACACATTTGCACAAAAATTAAAATCAACGGTCAATCTGTTGGGTAAAACCCACTGCAGGAGTTATTTCATGGTTTCAGCTGCAATTGTTGTTTGGCTAGCCCCATGGATCCTAGCAGTGGATAGTTCTAAATAAATGATATCCATAAAAGTGCTGATCCAATGAGGTGTGGTGGTTGCCATCTTAGTTCCAACATCTTTTTAGCTGCTGTCCAACCTGACAACATTATTACGTCTTTGCTGTAATGACAGTGGTGAATTATCATTCAGTAATAAAAGTTTGGGGGAACAAGGTATGAGGATACCTCTTTCCAAAACATGTCCCCTGGTCACTCCCAGTACATATGATTAAAGGAGCCCAAGGCACCTTGATTACATAGATCACACAGAGGAGCGGTTGTGATTTCTATTAAATTATGTTTTCTAGGTGGAAGGTATGAGATTAAAATGTATCAGCTGGTGATTAGGATTGTTAGATGAACCCACTAAGTTCCTGATGAACTCAACTGGTGAGCCTCTTTAGCAGCTAGTTCCCAGGACACACTGATTTCAATGTCCTTTGCCAAGGTCAGATGACTTTCAGTCAACAGTCTCTTTTGCGTAGCTTCACTCCGTAGCCCACATACTAGTCTGTCTCTAATGATGTCATTTAGAACGGCAATAAACTCAGTGTTCTGGTAGTTTCTTTAATGCAGCAGAAAACATTGTTACTGATTCTCCCTCTTCCTGATGTCTCATGTGGAACCTGAACCTTTCAGCATTAACTAGTGGTTCTGGTGAAAAATGTCCTTTAAGTATCTCCACAATATCCCCATACGTCTTATTACCTGTTCTGTCTGGCTGTAGCAGGCTGCCAAGTAAATTAATTGTCTTTGGCCCCATTACACTAAAACATGTAGGCACAATGTTGTCCTCATCCATGTCATTTACAAGAACAAAATATTCAAACCGTTCTGTATATGAGTTCAACTGCTCAATACTTTCATCAAACTGTCCAATAATTTTTCGTTTCTCAATAAGCTCCTGATTGTCACTCACTTCAGTATTGTCCTCAACCAAAGCAATATTTTCCTCAGTCACGTGATCTTCATTCACTTCACTCACTGATGTTTCCTCCTAAATTCGCTCATTTAGCAGTTTTAATTAAAAGGTTTGTCTTCACAGTTGAATAAATGTCCTTTCCTTTAATCACTTTATATTCCTCCTTTTTAATCACGTTGTTTTCCCACTCCGATGTCCGTCTCCAGTCCTTTTCTGCCGTCCATGACGATGTTAACTCTCTTTCTTAGCTAGCTCGACTATGCACTTGCCTCTGCTAGCAATACACTGTGCTAACATTAGCCTAGACTGTACCACAGAAAATAACAGTTTTAAACAGTTGTAAAAACCCACTTCTTCCAGACAGAATAGTTCCTGTAGATTCAGACTTACTCATCGGCAATCTTTTGTTATGTCTCGTGGGTTTTATAACCACGTCTGTACAACAATTCAATAGTGATGAGACTTGGAGACAGGAATCAGTTCAACCATTTATCTGGAACGTGATCATCTCAACACATACAAACCCCCATGATGCTCTGCAGCACAACCCCAATATACAACAAATACATAGATAAGTAAATGGACACGAAACAAAACTCATAGAGGAATTTAAATGTTCAGTTGTAGAAAGTAGGGCCATGGGATAGGGTCAGAAAGGTCAGTATGTTTGATAACTGGTTACAGAGGTGACATAACAAGCATAAGGTCCATTATAACACAGTGAAGTAGAGGTGGGAGCTAAAAGCAGACATGGACAGTGAGACGGTGTGAGGAGGTCAGGGGTGAAACACTACATCAGGACAGGTAGAAATGGCAGGGCTGGAAATAGACACAGAGACACATTCTGATCATGGCTCAGAGCTGACCTGAGACACCCAAACAGAAGATGCCATAGCAAAGTCCTGTCCAGTAGGCTATATGGGATTTCCTTTCATCAAAATCCTACACATGGAAATGTGTCCAGTGTGTGTGAGTGTGTGTGTCCAGTGTGTGTGTTTGTGTCCAGTGTGTGTGTGTGTGTGTGTGTGTGTGTGTGTCTAGTGTGTGTGTCCTTTGTGTGTTTGTGTGTGTGTGTCAGGTGTGTGTGTCCAGTGTGTATGTGTGTGTGTCGTGTGTATGTGTGTCCAGTGTGTATGTGTGTGTCCAGTGTGAGTGTGTGTGTGTGTCCAGTGTGTGTGTGTCCAGCGTATGTGTGTGTGTCCAGTGTGTGTGTCCAGTGTGTGTGTGTGTTTGTGTGTGTCCAGTGTGTGTGAGTGTGTGTGTCCAGTGTGTGTGTGTCCAGTGTGTGTGTGTGTGTCCAGTGTGTGTGAGTGTGTGTGTGTGTAAGTGTGTATGTGTGTGTGTCCAGTGTGTGTGTGTGTGTGTGTGTCCAGTGTGTGTGTCCAGTGTGTGTGTGTGTGTGTCCAGTGTGTGTGAGTGTGTGTGTCCAGTGTGTGTGTGTGTGTGTGTGTGTGTGTGTGTGTGTGTCCAGTGTGTGTGTGTGTGTCCTGTGTGTGTGTCCTGTGTGTGTGTGTGTGTCAGGTGTGTGTGTGTCCAGTGTGTGTGTGTGTGTGTCTATTGTGTATGTGTGTGGGTCCAGTGTGAGTGTGTGTGTGTGTGTCATGTGTGTGTGTGTCCAGCGTATGTGTGTGTGTCCAGTGTGTGTGTCCAGTGTGTGTGTCCAGTGTGTGTGGGTGTTTGTGTGTGTCCAGTGTGTGTGAGTGTGTGTGTCCAGTGTGTGTGTTTGTGTCCAGTGTGTGTGTGTGTGTGTGTGTGTGTGTGTGTGTGTCCAGTATGTGTGTCCTGTGTGTGTGTGTGTGTCAGGTATGTGTGTCCAGTGTGTATGTGCGTGTGTCGTGTGTGTGTGTGTCCAGTGTGTATGTGTGTGGGTCCAGTGTGAGTGTGTTTGTGTTAGTCCAGTGTGTGTGTGTCCAGTGTATGTGTGTGTGTCCAGTGTGTGTGAGCGTGTGTTTCCAGTGTGTGTGTGTCAAGTGTGTGTGTGTGTGTCCAGTGTGTGAGTGTGTGTGTGTGTAAGTGTGTATGTGTGTGTGTCCAGTGTGTGTCAGTATGTATGTCCAGTGTGTGTGAGTGTGTGTCCAGTGTGTGTGTGTGTGTGTCCAGTATGTGTGTGTGTGTGTGTGTCCTGTGTGTGTGTCCTGTGTGTGTGTGTCAGGTGTGTGTGTGTCCAGTGTGTGTGTGTGTGTCCAGTGTGTGTGTGTGTCCAGTGTGTATGTGTGTGGGTCCAGTGTGAGTGTGTGTCCAGTGTGTGTGTGTCCAGCGTATGTGTTTGTCCAGTGTGTGTGAGTGTGTGTGTCCAGTGCGTGTGTGTGTGTGTGTGTGTCCAGTGTGTGTGTGTGTGTGTGTGTGTGTGTGTGTGTGTGTGTGTGTGTGTGTCCAGTGTGTGTGTGTGTCCTGTGTGTGTGTCCTGTGTGTGTGTGTGTGTGTGTCAGTTGTGTGTGTGTGTTTGTCCAGTGTGTGTGAGTGTGTGTGTCCAGTTTGTGTGTGTGTGTGTGTGTGTGTGTGTGTGTCCAGTTTGTGTGTGTGTCCTGTGTGTGTGTCCTATGTGTGTGTGTGTGTGTGTGTCAGGTGTGTGTGTCAGGTGTGTGTGTCAGGTGTGTGTGTGTGTGTCCAATGTGTGTGAGTGTGTGTGTCCAGTGTGAGTGTGTGTGTCCTGTGTGTGTGTTACCAGTGTGTATGTGTGTGTGTCCAGTGTGTGTGTGTGTGTTTGTCCAGTGTGTGTTTGTCCGGTGTGTGTGTGTTCAGCGTGTGTGTGTTCAGTGTGTGTGTGTGAGTGTGTACAGTGTGTGTGTATCAAGTGTGTTTGTGTTTCCAGTGTGTGTCATTGTGTGTCCAGTGTGTGTGTGTGTTCAGTATGTGTGTGTGTGTGTGTATAAAGTGTGTGTGTGTGTGTGTGTGTGTGTGTCCAGTGTTTGTGTGTGTCCAGTGTGTGTGTGTGTGTGTCCAGTGTGTGTGTTTGTCCAGTGTGTGTGTGTGTGTGTCCAGTGTGTGTGTTTGTGTCCAGTGTGTATGTGTGTCCAGTGTGTGTGTGTGTGTGTGTCCAGTGTGTGTGTGTGTCCAGTGTGTGTGTGTCCAGTGTGTGTGTCAGTGTGTGTTTGTGTCCAGTGTGTGTGTGTGTCCAGTGTGTGTTTGTGTCCAGTGTGTGTGTGTGTGTCCAGTGTGTGTGTGTTCAGTGTGTGTGTGTGTGTCCAGTGTGTGTGTGTGTGTTTGTGTCCACTGTGTTTGTGTGTGTGGCCAGTGTGTGTGTGTGTCCAGTTTGTGTGTGTGTGTCAGTGTTACCATGGTTATTATTTACAGGGACACTGAGGAGTCAACATCATGAACCCTAAACCCTGGATAGAGGGACTCAGTGAATGTGGAGTGGAATGTGTACAGGTGGGTCAGTGTGTCAGAGGAGACTCTGTAGAAGGACAGAGTGCCGGCTGGCCAGTCCAGATACACTCCTACTCTGTGGGAGCTGGAGGAGGGGACGTCTATGGTAGTGGAATTATTATTGTACCTGGCAGAGTAACTGTTGTCAGAGCAGAACAGACTCCAGGACTTGTCATTACATCCAATCAGACAGTCATTACCCCTTCCTCTCCTGCTGATTCCTTTATATGTCACTCCTATATCAACCCAACTCCCACTCCACTCTACCTCCCAGTAACAGCGCCCAGTCAGACCCTCTCTACACAGCACCTGTCCACAGTCCTCAAATCTCTCTGTGTGATCAGGATACGGCTGCTTCTCTCTCCTCCATGTCACCTTTCTGTTCTCCTCAGACAAAGAGAGGAATCTGTTTACTGTGTTTAGGTCCAGTGTGAGATCACAGACATCTGATGGATAAAAACCAGACACAATATTTGAAATCATCATCATTCACATTAGAATGTTAACTCACTTTTCACTAATTCATTTAATGTAGATGTTTCTAGGTATCAAAAGGATAAGTTAAGGTAACTTGAGACTTGTTCAATGATCATAAGTTATACTGTATGTTAATATAAAACACACTTATTCCCATTCATTACACACACACACACACACAGACACACACACACACACACACACACACACACACACACACACACACACACACACACACTGGACACACACACACACACACACACACACACACACACACACACACACACACACACACACACACACTGAACACACACACAAACACACACACACACACACACACACACACACTGGACACACACACACACACACACACACACACACACACACACACACACACACACACACACACTGAACACACACACACAAACACACACATCCTGAACACACACACACACAGACTGGACACACACACACACACAGACTGGACACACACACACATACACACACACACACACACACACACACACATCCTGAACACACACACACTGGACACACACACACACACACACACACACACACACACACACACACACACACTGGACACACACACACACACACACACACACACACACACACACACACACACACACTGAACACACACACACACACACACAAACACACACACATCCTGAACACACACACAGACACACACATTGTCAAAGCAACTCTTTGTAAACTTTGTCCCTGATTTGTGCTTCTGTAGAACTACAGCTGATATTTAATATGACCAAGTAAGTAATGATGGTGGTCTTTGACTTTGACTTCACTTGAATTAAGACTTATTCTTAGTAATATTCTTCACAGCAGTCAACACTCACATTTTCTAAGTCCAGGTTTCATTGTGTTCTCTCCACCATGATCCACACTGTAGCGGTAAGCAGAAGAACAGACAGTCATTGAGGGATACACCTGAACTCACACACACACACACACACACACACACACACACACACACACACACACACACACACACACAGACACACACACACACACACACACACACACACACACACACACACACACTGGACACACACACTGTATACACACACACTGGACACAGTGTGTGTGTCCAGTGTGTGTCCACTGTGTCAGTGTGTGTGTGTCCAGTGTGTGTGTGTATGTCAAGTGTGTGTGTTTTTTTGTGTCCAGTATGTGTGTGTGTGTGTGTGTGTGTGTGTGTGTGTGTGTGTGTGTGTGTTTGTCCAGTGTGTGTATGTGTGTCCATTGTGTGTGTGTGTCCAGTGTGTGTGTATGTCTAGTGTGTGTGTGTGTGTGTGTCCAGTGTGTGTGTGTGTGTGTCCAGTGTGTGTGTGTATGTCAAGTGTGTTTGTTTGTGTGTCCAGTATGTGTGTTTGTGTCCAGTGTGTGTGTGTGTGTGTTTGTCCAGTGTGTGTGTGTGTCCAGTGTGTGTGTGTGTGTGTGTGTGTGTGTTTGTCAGGTGTGAGTATGTGTGTCCATTGTGTGTGTGTGTCCAGTGTGTGTGTATGTCTAGTGTGTGTGTGTGTGTGTGTCCAGTGTGTGTGGGTGTGTGTGTGTCCAGTGTGTGTGTGTGTGTGTCCAGTGTGTGTGTATGTCTAGTGTGTGTGTGTGTGTGTGTGTCCAATGTGTGTGTGTTTGTCCAGTGTGTGTGTGTGTGTGTCCAGTGTGTGTGTGTGCAGTGTGTGTGTGTGTGTGTGTTTGTCCAGTGTGTGTGTGTGTCGATTGTGTGTGTTTGTCCAGTGTGTGTGTATATGTCTAGTGTGTGTCCAGTGTGTGTTTGTTTGTCTAGTGTTTGTGTGTGTGTGTGTGTGTGTGTGTGTGTGATCAGTGTGAGTCCAGTGTGTGTGTGTGTGTGTGTGTGTGTGTCCAGTGTGTGTGTGTGTGTGTGTATGTGTGTTTGTCCAGTGTGTGTGTGTGTCCATTGTGTGTGTGTGTCCAGTGTGTGTGTGTATGTCTAGTGTGTGTGTGTTTGTCCAGTGTGTGTGTGTGTCTAGTGTGTGTGTGTGTGTGTCCAGTGTGAGTGTGTGTGTGTCCAGTGTGTGTGTTTGTCCAGTGTGTGTGTGTGTGTGTGTGTGTGCGTCCTTTGTGTGTGTGTGTGTCCTTTGTGTGTATGTGTCCAGTGTGTTTGTGTGTGTGTGTCCAGTGTGTATGTGTGTCCAGTGTGTGTGTGTGTGTGTTCAGTGTGTGTACTGATACACGTGTGCACACACACACACTGGACACACACACACACACACACACACACACACACACACACACACTGGACAAAGACACACAAACACGACACACACACACACACACACACACACACACTGGACACACACAGACACACAAACACACACACACACAGGACACACACACACACACACACACACACCGGACACACACACACACAAACACACACACACACTGGACACACACACACTGGACACACACACACTGGACACACACACACACACACACTGGACCCACACACACACACACTGGACACACACACACATACACACACACACACACACACACAGTCTTTATATAACTTAGTCCAAGTGGTGGTCAGAATCTTCGTCTTAACTAGCCTGAAAACTCCAACATGTCTGATATGAACATTGACATAAACCCTCTACATACTTGAGTTTCTCCAGTCTGCAGTGTGGATCCTCCAGTCCAGCAGAGAGCAGTCTGACTCCTGAGTCTCCTGGGTGATTGTAGCTCAGGTCCAGCTCTCTCAGATGTGAGGGGTTTGACTTCAGAGCTGAGACCAGAGAAGCACAGCCTTCCTCTGTGACTAGACAGCCTGACAGCCTGCAAAGAGTCAAATCATATTAAAACCACACTGCTATTCTTTGGTGGTGAAAATAGTGGCAGTATATTTTTTCTACATATTAAGATACATCAGTGTCCTGAAACCTGCCATATCTATTCATAAATTAATGTATTATTATTAGAAATTATCAAAGTATTGCTTGTAGATTTGAGTAGACTGACCAGAGCAGTTTAAAAAGCAGTATCAGTCAAAAGACAGACAGTGAGGTATCAGATTTAGATTGTATTGAGTATACAGTCCACACCATATCTATTTTGACAGTGAAGCTAACATTTTAAATATGGCTCTATACTCCAGCATTTTGGATTTGAGATCAAATGTTTCATATGAGGTGACAGTATATAATGTCACCTTTTATTTGAGGGTATTTTAATACATATCTGTTTCAACATTTAGAAATAAAAGCACTTTATGTATCTAGTCCCCCTATTTGAATAAGTCATAAGTATTCTGACCAATTCACTTATAGTGTATTAAAGTAGTCAAAAGTTGAGTATTTGGTCCCAAACTTGTTGGTTGCATTTGCAGTTTGTTTTGGTTGTGTTTTGGGTTATGTTTTGCCCGATAGTAACTGAATGGTGGATGATGACTGGAGTAATTTTCTGTCTAAGTGAGTAGATAACATGTTTCTAAACAGAACTAAAATAATCCTGATGATGCAATGATTAAGAAAAATCATGAATGACTCATGAATAATAATGAGTGAGAAAGTTACAGAGGCTACAACAAAACATGCTAACCTCTCACCATTACCAATAACAGAGGGGGTATGATCCTTGTGCCTCTGTAAATTTCTCATTCATCATCATTCACGATTCATTCATGATTATTCATAATCATAGTAGCATCCACATGAATGTAGAAGTGTTCAGAAACATCTTCTATTCTTACTGACAATACAAGTGAAGTGACTCCAAAATGACAGGACATTATTCACCATTCAGTTTCTATTGGGAAAAACATCATCCAAAACACAACCAAAACAAACTGCAAATGTATTCAACAAGTTTGTAGAATCACAAGCTTGATGTAATCACAGTGGGTAAGGAATATGGGACCAGATACTAAACTTATGACTACTTTAATACAATATAAGTGAATATGTCCAAATTATTACGACTTTTTCAAATGGGAGAACAAGATACATAAAGTGCTTTCATTTCTAAACGGTAATATATATATATATATAAATATATATATATATATATATATATATATATATATATATATATATATATATATATATATATATATATATATATGAATACCTTTAAATAAAAGGAGACATTCTGTACTGTTGCCTAATATGAAACATTATATCTGAAATCCATAATGCTGGAGCATAGCACCACATTTTTAACTGTAAGCTTCACTGTCCAAACACATATAATGTGGACTATGTGTGCCTGGTAAACACTAGTGGATCTAGTGAACAGTTATCGCTTGTTGACCAACTACAGGAATACTGACCTCAGAGTCTCCAGTTTAGAGTGGGGATTCCCCAGTCCAGCAGAGAGCAGCTTCACTCCTGAATCCTTCAGGTCATTGTTACTCAGATCCAGCTCTCTCAGGTGTGAGGGGTTTGACTTCAGAGCTGAGACCAGAGAAGCACAGCCTTCCTCTGTGACTCCACAGCCTGACAGCCTGCAAAGAGTCAAATCATATTAATACCACACTGCTATTCTTTGGTGGTGAAAATATATATTTTCAACATTTTCAGATACGTCCTGAAACCTGCCATATCTATTCATATATGTATATATACAGTACCAGTCAAAGGTTTGAACACACCTACTCATTCAAGTTTTTGTTTAGTTTTTTTAAAACTATGTTTTACATTGTAGAATAATAGTGAAGACATCAAAACTATGAAATAACACATATGGAATCATGTAGTAACCAAAAAAGTTTTAAACAAATGTTCTATATTTTATTTTTTAGATTCTTCAAATAGCCACCCTTTGCCTTGATGACAACTTTGCACACTCTTGCCATTCTCTCAACCAGCTTCATGAGGTAGTCACCTGGAATGCATTTCAATTAACAGGTGTGCCTTCTTAAATGTTAATTTGTTGAATTTATTTCCTTCTTAATGTGTTTGAGCCAATCAGTTGTGTTGTGACAAGGTAGGCGGGTATACAGAAGATAGCCCTATTTGGTAAAAGACCAAGTCCATATTATGGCAAGAACAGCTCAAATAAGCAAAGAGAAACCACAGTCCATCATTACTTTAAGACATGATGGTCATTCAATAAGGAACATTTCAAGAACTTTTAAAGTTTCTTCAAGTGCAGTCGCAAAAACCATCAAGCGCTATGATGAAACTGGCTCTCATGAGGACCGCCACAGGAATGGAAGACCCAAAGTTACCTCTGCTGCAGAGGATAAGTTCATCAGAGTTACCAGCCTCAGAAATTGCAGCCCAAATAAATTATTCACAGAGTTCAAGTCACAGACACATCTCTACATCAACTTTTCAGAGAGGACTGTGTGAATCAGGCCTTCATGGTCTAATTTCTGCAAAGAAACCACTACTAAAGGACACCAATAATAAGAAGATACTTGCTTGAGCCAAGAATAACGAGCAATGGACATTAGACCTGTGGACATTTGTCCTTTGGCCTGGAGTCCAAATTTGAGATTTTTGGTTCCAACCGCCGTGTCTTTGTGAGAAGCGGTGTGGGTGAACGGATGATCTCGGCATGTGTAGTTCCCACCGTAAAGCATGGAGGAGGAGGTGTTATGGTGTGGGGGTGCTTTGCTGGTGACACTGTTTGTGATTTATTTACAATTCAAGGCACACTTAACCAGCATGGCTACCACAGCATTCTGCAGCGATACGCCATCCCTCCTGGTTTGGGCTTAGTGGGACTATCATTTGTTTTTCAACAGGACAATGACCCAACACACTTCCAGACTGTGTAAGGAGAGGGATTGAGTGCTGCATCAGATGACCTGGCCTCCATAATCACCCGACCTAAACCCAATTGAGATGGTTTGGGATGAGTTGGACGGCAGAGTGAAGGAAAAGCAGCCAACAAGTGCTCAGCATATGTGGGAACTCCTTCAAGAATGTTGGAAAAGCATTCCAGGTGAAGCTGGTTGAGAGAATATCAAGAGTGTGCAAAGCTGTCATCAAGGCAAAGGGTGGCTATTTGAAGAATTTCAAATATAAAATATATTTTCATTTGTTTAACACTTTTTTGGTTACTACATGATTCCATATTTGTTATTTCATAGTTTTGATGTCTTCACTGTTATTCTACAATGTAAAAAATAGTAAAAAATTAAGAAAAACCCTTGAATGAGTATGTGTGTGTCACGGTTTCGGCCGAGGCTGCACCTCCTCCTTGTTCGGGCAGGCTTCGGCGGTCGTCGTCCCCGGAGTACTAGCTGCCACCGTTGTATGTTATCGATGTTTGTTTGGTTTTGTCTTAGTTGTACACCTGTTTCCGTTTAGTGTTAATTATGTGTCCTATAAGTTCTGGTTTTGTTAGTCGTGTGTTGTGTGTAATTCTCCGCCTGTCAGCAGGTGCTGTATTGTTTGGCTCCAGTGTTTTGGAGAGTTTCGCACTTGTGTGCGCACTTATTTTGTATTTTCGGTGTTCAGTTATCACTTGTTGACCAACTACAGGAATACTGACCTCAGAGTCTCCAGTTTACAGTGGGGATTCCCCAGTCCAGCAGAGAGCAGCTTCACTCCTGAATCCTTCAGGTCATTGTTATTCAGATCGAGCTCTCTCAGGTGTGAGGGGTTTGACTTCAGAGCTGAGACCAGAGAAGCACAGCCTTCCTCTGTGACTAGACAGCCTGACAGCCTGCAAAGAGTCAATTCATATTAAAATCACACTGCTATTCTTTGGTGGTGAAAATAGTGGCAGTATATTTTTTCAACATATTCAGATATATCAGTGTCCTGAAACCTGCCATATCTATTAATAAATTAATGAATGTTTCATTATTAGAAATGATCATATATTGATTGTAGAGAAAAACATAAAGTACAAATATTTGAGTAGACTGACCAGAGCAGTTTAAAAAGCAGTATCAGTCAAAAGACAGACAGTGAGGTATCAGATTTAGATTGTATTGAGTATACAGTCCACACCATATCTATTTTGACAGTGAAGATAACATTTTAAATGTGGCTCTGTACTCCAGCATTTTGGATTTGAGATCAAATGTTTCGTATGAGGTGACAGGATATAATGTCACCTTTTATTTGAGGGTATTTTAATACATATCTGTTTCACCGTTTAGAAATGGAAGCACTTTATGTATCTAGTCCCCCTATTTGAAGAAGTCAAACGTATTCTGACCAATTCACTTACAGTGTATTAAAGTAGTCAAATGTTGAGTATTTGGTCCCAAACTCGTTGGTTGCATTTGCAGTTTGTTTTGGTTGTGTTTTGGGTTATGTTTTGTCCAATAGTAACTGAATGGTGGATGATGACTGGAGTAATTTTCTGTCTAAGTGAGTAGATAACATGTTTCCAAACACTACTAAATTAATCCTGATGATGCCAAGATTAAGAAAAATCATGAATGATTCATGAACAATTATGAATGAGAAAGTTACAGAGGCTACAACAAAACATGCTAACCTCTCACCATTACCAATAACAGAGGGGGTATGATCCTTGTTCCTCTGTAACTTTCTCATTCATCATCATTCACGATTCATTCATGATTATTCATAATCATGGTAGCATCCACATGAATGTAGAAGTGTTCAGAAACATCTTCTATTCTTACTGACAATACAAGTGAAGTGAAAACCAAAATGACAGGACATTATTCACCATTCAGTTTCTATTGGGAAAAACATCATCCAAAACACAACCAAGACAAACTGCAAATGCATTCAACACGTTTGTAGAATCACAAGCTTGATGTAATCACTGCAGGTAAGGAATATGGGACCAAATACTAAACTTCTGACTACTTTAATACAATATAAGTGAATATGTCCAAATGATTACGACTTTTTCAAATGGGAGAACTACATACATGAAGTGCTTTCATCTAAACAGTAAAACTGATATGTATGAAGAACCTCAAATAAAAGGTATGCTAACCTCTCACCATTAACATCAAATAAAAGGTGACATTCTGTACTGTTGCCTAACATGAAACATTCTATCTCAAATCCAAAATGCTGGAGCATAGCACCAAATTTAAAACTGTAAGCTTCACTGTCCAAACACATATGGTGTGGACTATGTGTGCCTGGTAAACACATGTGGATCTGGTGAACAGTTATCACTTGTTGACCAACTACAGGAATACTGACCTCAGAGTCTCCAGTTTAGAGAGGGAATTCCCCAGTCCAGCAGAGAGCAGCTTCACTCCTGAATCCTTCAGGTGATTGTAGCTCAGGTCCAGCTCTCTCAGGTGTGAGGGGTTTGACTTCAGAGCTGAGACCAGAGAAGCACAGCCTTTCTCTGTGAGTCCACAGCCTGACAACCTGACAGAGAGATCATCATGATTTCACAAACTGTTAATTTATCACCAGTAGTGTAGAAGGACAATGGCAGATGCATTTGGTTTATTCTCTTAAACAACAAATAGATTCATCTTCCGTCTCGTAGAATTGTATGGTCATATTGTTATACTAATGTGAACATCAATACAGTTATTCAATATGTTTTTCAATAGAATATTATATACATATTATAATACATATTTTACTCTAAACTGAATATTTCTTCCTGATGATTAGTACTTAAATGTCATTTGATTTACTCACAGAGCAGCTCTGGAGACTTTGACCACTGGCAGCAGCCTCAGAAGACCTTCCTCTGATCTGGAGTATTTCTTCAGGTCAAACACATCCAGCTCCTTTTCTGAAGTCAGCAACACAAAGACCAGAGTTGACCACTGTGCAGGTGAAAGTTTGGCTTCTGAGAGACTTCCTGATCTCAGGTAGCTTTGGATCTCCTCCACTAGAGAATGGTCATTCAGTTCATTCAGACAGTGGAACAGATTGATACACCTCTCTGGAGAGGGATTCTCCCTGATCTTCTCCTTGATGTACTTGACTGTTTCTTCATGGCTCTGTGAGCTGCTTCTTGTCTTTGTCAGTAGACCTCGTAAGTGCTTCTGATTGGACTCCAGTGAGAGGCCCAGAAGGAAGCGGAGGAACAGGTCCAGGTTTCCTGTCTCACTTTGTAAGGCTTTATCCACAGCACTCTTGTAGAAAGTAACTTCAGGCTTATTTCTGAACAGTGAAGACAAGTCACTGGAATGTGTTTGCAGGTTGTCCATTAGATTGTTACTGGTTGATTGAGGTTCATCCATTAGATTCTCATTGTTGTTGATGAATGAGAGGAACACATATACAGCAGCCAGAAACTCCTGAATACTCAGATGCACGAAGCAGTACACCTTGTCCTGGTACAGTCCACATTCCTCTTTAAAGATCTGTGTGCACAATCCTGAGTACACTGAGGCTTCATTGACATCAATGCCAGCCTCTTTCAGGTCTTCTTCATAGAAAATCAGATTGCCATTCACAAGCTGTTGAAAAGCCAGTTTTCCCAGTGACAGAATGCTCTCTTTATTCCAGTGTGGACCTGTCTCTTCTTTCCCAAGATACTTTTCATTCTTCTGTTCGGTATGAAACACCACAAGGTTTGAGTACATCTCAGTCAGAGTCTTGGGCATCTCTTCTCTCTTATGTTTCAGCATGTGTTCAAGAACTGTTGCAGAAATCCAACAGAAGACTGGAATGTGGCACATGATGTGGAGGCTCCTTGATGTCTTTATGTGTGAGATGATTCTGCTGGCCAGGTCCTCATCACTGAATCTCTTCCTGAAGTACTCCTCCTTCTGTGGGTCATTGAACCCTCGTACCTCTGTCACCTGGTGTACACACCCTGAAGGGATCTTATTGGCTGCTGCAGGTCGGGTAGTTATCCAGAGGAGAGCAGAGGGAAGCAGATTTCCCTTGATGAGATTTGTCAGCAGAACATCCACTGATGTTGACTTTGTGATGTCACAACAGATCTTGTTCTTCTGGAAGTCTAGGGGCAGTCGGCACTCATCCAGACCATCAAAGATGAACAGAACTTTGTACTTGTCGTAGTTGGAGATTCTTGATTCTTTGTTTTCCATTGAGAAGTGATTGAGAAGTTCAATGAAAGTTTGTTTTTCACCTTTCATCAAATTCAGCTCCCGAAAAGGGAATGAAAATACAAATTGGACATCCTGATTTGCTTTTCCTTCAGCCCAGTCCAGAATGAACTTCTGCACAGAGACTGTTTTTCCAATGCCAGCGACTCCCTTTGTCAGCACAGTTCTGATAAGTTTGTCTTGTCCAGTTAAGGGTTTGAAGATGTCGTTACATTTGACTGCAGTCTCTGGTCTTGCTTGTTTCCTGGTTGTTGTCTCAATCTGTCTCAGCTCATGTTCATTATTGACCTCTCCTGTTCCACCCTCTGTGATGTAGAGCTCTGTGTAGATCTTATTGAGAAGTGTTGGGTTTCCTTGTTTAGCGATCCCCTCAAATACACATTGAAACTTCTTCTTTAAATCAGATTTGAGTTCACGTTGAAGAATCACAGCACGCTCATCTGAATCTATAAATAACACAGATAATATTAATATTACATCTGTTTTAATGCCTACAGTATTCTAAGACTGTCTTATAAAGTTTAAATTATAATAATTTATTCTCTTGTCTATATAAATCTGTAAATGTTTTCATAATGCATTACACACTGGTGTGACTGATTTATATCATTATTGGTATTATTGATGGCATTAATAATGTTGTCTCTCTCTCTCTCCTCTGTCTCTCCTCTTCTCTCTGTCTAAATGAATTAGTAACACAGCTACTTTAGCTGTACTTTAGCTACAGCTTTTAAATGTTCTAAAACAGCATTCAACATGAGGCAGACAGCTCTTACTTTTCTCCAGTGTGTCAGCAAGCTCCTTCTGGTTCATTTTCCTCAGGACGTGCAGTGTGATCTTCAGAGCCCCCTCTCTGGCACTGCTCTCCTGCTTCTCATCTTCAGCATCCACCACTTCCTTATCCTGCTTCTGACTCTCAAAGCCTTCTGGGAGTTCTGGACTAAGAATCCTCTTGAACATCTTCAGCTCGTTCTTCACAAATGTCATAATGTTCTCTTCAAGCAACTGAAATAAATAAAGTCAATAAGTTAAGCAAGAGACTAAATGCTTTCTCATTAACACACTGAAGCAGGAAGCACCAGTGATTCGGCTAATAAAAAAGTGGTCAGATGACGCAGATGCTAAGCTACAGGACTGTTTTGCTAGCACAGACTGGAACATGTTCCGGGATTCTTCAGACAGCATTGAGGAGTACACCACATCAGTCACTGGCTTCATCAATAAGTGCATCGATGATGTCGTCCCCACAGTGACCGTACGTACATACCCCAACCAGAAGCCATGGATTACAGGAAACATCCGCACTGAGCTAAAGGGTAGAGCTGCCGCTTTCAAGGAACGGGACTCTAACCCGGACGCTTATAAGAAATCCCGCTATGACCTCCGACGAACCATCAAACAGGCAAAGAGTCAATACAGGTCTAAGATTGAATCATACTACACTGGCTCTGACGCTCGTCGGATGTGGCAGGGCTTGAAAACTATTACAGACTACAAAGGGAAGCACAGCCGCGAGCTGCCCAGTGACACAAGACTTCCAGATGAGCTAAACCACTTCTATGCTCGCTTCGAGGCAAGCAACACTGAAGCATGCATGAGAGCACCAGCTGTTCCGGACGACTATGTGATCACGCTCTCCGTAGCCGATGTGAGTAAGACTTTTAAGCAGGTCAACATTCACAAGGCCGCAGGGCCAGACGGATTACCAGGACGTGTACTCCGAGCATGTGCTGACCAACTGGCAAGTGTCTTCACTGACATTTTCAACATGTCCCTGACTGAGTCTGTAATACCAACATGTTTCAAGCAGACCACCATAGTCCCCGTGCCCAAGAACTCTAAGATAACCTGCCTAAATGACTACCGACCCGTAGCACTGACGTCTGTAGCCATGAAGTGCTTTGAAAGACTGGTCATGGCTCACATCAACAGCATAATCCCAGAAACCCTAGACCCACTCCAATTTGCATACCGCCCCAACAGATCCACAGATGATGCAATCTCTATCGCACTCCACACTGCCCTTTCCCACCTGGACAAGAGGAACACCTACGTGAGAATGCTATTCATTGACTACAGCTCAGCATTCAACACCATAGTGCCCTCTAAGCTCATCACTAAGCTAAGGATCCTGGGACTAAACACCTCCCTCTGCAACTGGATCCTGGACTTCCTGACGGGCCGCCCCCAGGTGGTAAGGGTAGGTAACAACACATCTGCCACACTGATCCTCAACACGGGGGCCCCTCAGGGGTGCGTGCTCAGTCCCCTCCTGTACTCTCTGTTCACCCATGACTGCATGGCCAGGCACGACTCCAACACCATCATTAAGTTTGCCGACGACACAACAGTGGTAGGCCTGATCACCGACAACGATGAGACAGCCTATAGGGAGGAGGTCAGAGATCTGGCCGTGTGGTGCCAGGACAACAACCTCTCCCTCAACTTGACCAAGACAAAGGAGATGATTGTGGACTACAGGAAAAAAAAGAGGACTGAGCACGCCCCCATTCTCATCGACGGGGCTGTAGTGGAACAGGTTGAGAGCTTCAAGTTCCTTGGTGTCCACATCACCAACGAACTATCATGGTCCAAACACACCAAGACAGTCGTGAAGAGGGCACGACAAAGCCTATTCCCCCTAAGGAGACTAAAAAGATTTGGCATGGGTCCTCAGATCCTCAAAAAATTCTACAGCTGCACCATCGAGAGCATCCTGACTGGTTGCATCACCGCCTGGTATGGCAACTGCTTGGCCTCTGACCGCAAGGCACTACAGAGGGTAGTGCGTACGGCCCAGTACATCACTGGGGCAAAGCTCCCTGCCATCCAAGACCTCTATACCAGGCGGTGTCAGAGGAAGGCCCTCAAAATTGTCAAAGACTCCAGCCACCCTAGTCATAGACTGTTCTCTCTGCTACCGCACGGCAAGCGGTACCGGAGTGCCAAGTCTAGGTCCAAAAGACTTCTCAACAACTTCTACCCCCAAGCCATAAGACTCCTGAACAGCTAATCATGGCTACCCGGACTATTTGCACTGCCCCCCCACCCCATCCTTTTTACGCTGCTGCTACTCTGTTAAGTATTTATGCATAGTCACTTTAACTCTACCCACATGTACATATTACCTCAACTACCTCAACTAGCCGGTGCCCCCGCACATTGACTATGCAACGGTACCCCCCTGTATATATAGCCTCCCTACTGTCACTTTATTTTACTGTATATATAGCCTCCCTACTGTCACTTTATTTCACTTCTGCTCTTTTTTTCTCAACACTTTTTT
Source organism: Coregonus lavaretus (assembly GCF_964263955.1). Taxonomy (NCBI): domain Eukaryota; kingdom Metazoa; phylum Chordata; class Actinopteri; order Salmoniformes; family Salmonidae; genus Coregonus; species Coregonus lavaretus. The sequence goes on from NW_028165336.1 coordinate 119,199, forward strand.
GTTGTTGTTTTATTCTTACTTTTTTGTTTAAAATAAATGCACTGTTGGTTAAGGGCTGTAAGTAAGCATTTCACTGTAATGTCTGCACCTGTTGTATTCGGCGCATGTGACCAATACAATTTGAGTTGATTTGATTTGATTTGACATTAATTAATGATTGACAGATCAACTTTACTTGAGGTAAACAAAAACAAATGTACATAACAGGACCACATACACTGAATATGGAGGCCAGGTCTGTTTGATGACTCTGGGAAGACTGACCACTGAGAATCTCTGACTCTGATCTCTCCTGTTGGTTTCTGTGGACAAAACATGAGATTACATCTCCTCATCCAGGGAGTACACACTCACACACACATACACACACAAACACACACACAAACACACACACACACACACACACACACACACACACACACACACACACACACACACACACACACTCGCAGGGAGGGAGGGAATGTTGTGTTAGTTTAATATTGTTTCAGGACTATGAAAATTGAAAAAAGGTTTAGCCTATGGATTATGAAAACAACAAAAATAAATGGGAAAATGGGATAGGAGAAATGACTAGAGACAGTGTTGTTTAACTCGCTGACCATGACCCATGAGTTCTTCTTACCTTTGTTCAGTAGAAAAGTCTCCCTCTCTGAAGAATATAGGAAGTTCCATAGACTGGTCACTCTTCATGGACAAACAGCTGGGTACAGGGGAGGCTGGTCTCTCCTGCTTGATTGGACTTCAACACAACAGAGACAAACATTACATCTCTCATCTACTCTGAGCTCAGATGGGGAAACAAGAGTTTCATTCCAAAACGCTATATATACATTTTCAGAAATGTTGGTAAATTAGCTATTATTGTTTAAAGAAATTATGAAAGAGATTGGTGTGTTTTTTCACCATCTAATCATGGCATGGGGTTGTTCAATGACAGACATGTATTTGTTTAAAATCTATCACTTGATGGTTTCATTTCAGAGAGACAAATAATCATGTTTTTATTGCAAAATGCTACATATCTGCCTCACTCTCAGAGAAATAAGTAGTACTGCTAGGTTTTACACAGTAAATATATATATCTGCCTCACTCTCAGATAAATAAGTAGTACTTCTAGGTTTTACACAGTAATAATCATCAAAAAGAACGCTCGATCGAGGTGTTACTTTGGCAGATAATGTCACCCATCTAAATACATATTATTTTTTTATTTTTTTATAATTAACTAAATGTATGTTGTTTTTGGTTTATGTCAGTTTCAGTGTGCTATGCTATAAATTGTTATTTTTAGTTGTAAGTGGTAAAATGAACTAGAAAATGTCATATTTTGCAATTCTGAGTAATTAATACTTTAGTAAGGATACACTTTATTCAGTACTACTGCAGTTGCTAAATAATTCCAATAGATGGCAGCATAAGACCACGAATGACATATCAGAAGGTTAGTTTAGTTTTCTCCCTGGATAAACCACCACTCCCCCTCACAGGAAAACTCCTGCACACGTTTTTTACTGTCCCTTTCCACACTGCTAACGCAAGAGGAACGACTGAAAAAGCATTTAACACATTACTGTGAAATAATATAATGATGATTCATGTTTATTATTATCTGTTTTATGCTCATGTTTTGAAATCATACTTCATTACTATAACGATTATCAATAAGCCTGAACATTAATTTAGTCACCTCTGGTCGAGAAAAACCTATTTTCCTAGTACATTCATTGTCAGATTCATCAACCAGCAGCGAGCACTCTGCCTTCTAGCACTAGCGAGGGGCATGTTGAGATACATTTGCTAACCGGGAGGGTTGCATGATGTAATTTATTGGTGGGCTGGAAGACGCACTCTTGTCTTTTCTATTCCGAGGTTGTTTAATCGCAATATTAGATATTTAAAAATGCATGTATATTAGAGTTGAGGTTGGAGCATCTGACTAGTGATTATTTACCAGGGGTTCAACACCTGCTATAGTCACTATTTAATTGTTCTTCCAAAAGCATCACAGGCCTAATACGAGATATATAGCTAACTAAAGTAATGAGTGACCATTTTAGAAAATCATGGGACATTTAGAATTTGGTTGCATGCTATTTTATGTCAATCATATTGCTGCTTGTAGCCTATAACTGATGTTTCGTGGTCTTATGCTGCCATCTATTGGAAATATTTAGCTATTAAAAGTTATTAATTCACGTACAGACGTTGGTGAGGCAGCTGAGAAATAAAGTGTATTAGATCAGTCTCAAACCTGCCCCACACCAATTGCTGGACCTTCACACAGAGGTTACTAGGTCACCCAATTCAAACCACATTTGAAAAATAAAACAAATGTGTCTTATTTATCAAGTGTTCTGTCTTGCAATTATACATATAATAAAATAACAACAAAATAATCAAAACGCTATTTAATACTATAATTGTGTTTACTAAGATAATATTATTACTAAAATAGTTTCTAAAAGTGTTCTAGGCTACGCTACCCTAGAATTAGGGGTTAGGGTTACGGCTAAAATAGGTTATAAGTAGGGTAAGAGTTTCTGTATAGCACTTTGTGACATCTGCTGGTGTAAAAAGGGCTTTATAAATACATTTGATTGATTGTTAGGTTTAGGGTTTTTATGGCAAAAAACTGTATGGGTTTATAGCACTCTTGCGCCTCCCTTTGGCCATCTGTGGGTACTACATAACTCATTGATTACATTTTTTACATTTACATTTTACATATTTAGCAGACGCTCTTATCCAGAGCGACTTACAGTTAGTGAGTGCATACATTTTCATAATGGCCCCCCGTGGGAAACGAACCCACAACCCTGGCGTTGCAAGCGCCATGCTGTACCAACTGAGCTATATGACACTTGCTAGGCTCATAATCTGAGGTAGCAACTGTGTCAGATCTACAAATCCATTAGCTAGACCACCCAATTATACAACAATCACCCCATTATCCCCATTTGGTTTGCAACTCAGTGAACCTGCGCAGCATTCGCTCAATTTGATGCCTATGAACGAAGATTTCGATGCATATCAAATTACCCAGCAGCCAATTTGGAAACAACAAGTCATCAGAAAAATTGTTATTTCTTAATAATAATAAAAATATTCTGGCTGTTTAAATCTGCCACATCTTGAAAAAGAGGACAGGGACATGCGTTTTGTTTAGATTATACACTTTTTTCTTAAAACAAATATGTTTAACCATGACCAGAAAATGTTTAACGTTTGATGGCTTTGCGCCAGACAACACCTCTTACACTGTGGCTTACCACAACATGTACTCAGGTTAACATTGAGCGCGCTCACCAAGTAGCCGTAACCTTGTTAATAATAAGTTACCTGAGGTAAACCTACAGGGTTAACGCTCACCAAGTAACCGTAACCTTGTTAACAATAAGTCAACTGAGGTAAACCTACAGTAGAACTAATAGGAGCTGGCAGGGTGAAAAATGCCCAAACATAAGGCCTGTTTTTTCGCGATTACTTCATAACCAGGGATAGAAGGTAATATTATGAAACTGGGCTCCATGGCGGATGCAATGAACTAATTTTATCAGAAATAAACTTAGTAAAAAATGTCACTTGAGGCGCCCCGAAAATAATATTAAAAAGTTCAGTCCTTGGACACAGAGGGGTTAAACACTAAAGTTACCGTCCATCTAGTGAAGAGAGGAGAACCGGACAGAGGGATGGTAGGTAGCCAGCATCCGTCAACGAGAGAGGGAGAAGCCCTCCACGGTATTTAACAGGTGGAAGAAACAACCAGGGAGCTCCATCGGTCCACAAGAAATGCAGGCAGCCAGTGATGATGTAGTGGTAGCTAGGATAACTAGGATGCTGCTGGTAGAGTAGCTAGCTTAGCTAGCTGTACCGACTAGCTTGGCTAGCTAGCAGGTCGTTCGTCTGTCCCTCGAGGATGATGACGAATACGGTGAACCACAAAATGAAACAAGAATAGCGAGTGAAAAGGATCTGGCTACACTCATACTGTCCCTGACCAAAAAGCAAATTGAACAATAAACTTCGGTGTCTCAACACAGTAACGAACTCCGTTGTTGTTCCCCAAGATCACCTCAGCCCACTCTGCGCGTAACTGGACAATATGCTTGGCGCCAAACCGGACGTGGACGCGGACAGTTCCAGAACGCGGACATGAGCAGAGCCACACAACAAACTAAACCCAGTCTTTACAGTGGCTTACATTAGTAATATTCATTTGCAATTATAATTATAATTATTATAACGTAAAACAAAATTATAACTTTTTTTATAACAATATTTTGAGATCTGGGCCCATATCCACAAAGTGTCTCAAAGTAGAACATTGGTCGTATAAGTGCTGAGAATAAAGACTTCTACTCTTATGGGTATAAATTAAAGCTATGCATGAATCCTCTAGTCCCACCTAGTCGGCAGATATTTAAGACACCTCATGAGCTGTCCTAACCAGTTAAGAATTAACAGCAGGTGTCTTGATAATACTATAGAATAATGCAGCGAGTCAGTGGTTCCTGCACCACATGTAATTGCTTTGGAGTAGTTAAAAATAATATTTTTATATTTCTATATGATCAATCCATAAATAATATAGATCTTCATGCAACAGTATCTCTTCAGCTTTTGACAATGATTTCTGTATAATAATTATGTATAATAAGTGTTGGTGATTCAATAGCCTAGTTAATCATTACATGTCTTTTAACACACTATCTATGTTTTGCTCAGTCTGGCAGTTACCCAGAACTATCAGAGGCTCTCTCTTGTGGCTGCTGCTGATGACAACTGCATGTATGTTATCATAATAATGATGTCTGCATAACATTTTGTCTTCTTTTTGGCAGATTAACTCATGCTTATTTCTGAATATTAACTCAGGTTTTTGCCCAGCGGCAAATGAGTTGGAGCTGTGGCAGGCGTTGGACCTGTGGCCGAAAAGTGTCCAGTTTGAATCCCGGGCCGGGCGCTGGAAAGAACGGGCGGAATTGATCTGACCCCTGGAGGGCTGCTGGGTCCACGTCCTCAAAACAATCACCTTTCGTTGGGCCCTTGAGCAAGGCCCTTAACCCCACAACATGCTCTCCATCCAGGGGTGCTGCACTGCAGCTTGAACCTGTGCTGGTCTCAACTGTATGTGTGAGGTCTGCTGTTTGGGGGGGTTATGAACGGAGCAGAAAATACATTTTTGTTGTTTGCTGGAACTAATGGACAAAGTTGTACTGTATTGTAATGTATTGTATTGTAAAGAAGTCAGCCAGAGTTGGACCATCGTTCGAACAAAGAGATGCCTCCCTGGCCACCAGTGTGTTTGAATATAACGAAGATAAATTCTACCCCCCATACAATACTTTCATACACAGTAATTAATTTTTTATATATATAATAATAATAATAATAATATTAATAATAATAATAATAATAATAATAATAATAATAATAATAATAATAATAATAATAATAATAATAATAATAATAATAATAATTAATTATACACATTACATTTTGGATAGATAGTACTCAGACATCTATAGTGTTTACAGTATTGACTATTACCGATCATGATCTTTTAAAATTCCATCCCTCTGCTACTCTCAGCCCCGCCCACCTATCTCCGTAGAACATCCTCTTTTGATTTCCACCTGCCATATTCAACTGTGCTGTGATGTCTTACATGCATGTTTAACCTTTCTAGTTGCATAGTATCCACAGACTAAATTAAAGATACATATTTATCATAAGAGTATTATTCTGTGGTTGATTGACTGGCTATGGCTTTCCAAACCCCCAGCACTGCTATTTCTAAGGATAATCTTAAATGAATATTGGGATTTTTCAACCATTCCTATTTTCCTATAAATTATATTCTGAGCAAAAAATATTCCTATTTAATAGTAGTAGACATCATTCATAAATGGCACCATGCAGGGTTCTATATGGAACCATTTTGGTTCAGTGAAGAAGAATATCTAGAGTTCTGATCAAAGAACCCTATAAAAGGGACTATATATAGAACTTGTAGTGGTTCCATATATTAAGCAAGCGATATAACCCTTTTTGGTTTAAACAGAAGTGAAGAGTGTGTTGATTTGACGGTAGTATTGTCAAAATTCCGCTTGTAACAACGATCAGAATTAGTAAAAACAATAAGGTTCTGCATGACAACATATTAGACAATAACTAAGAGTAGGATAAATGATTGTGTCATGCAAAACTTCTATAGATGTGTGTGTATGCTGGTAAAGATGTGTCTGTGTGTGTGTGTGTGTGTGTGTGTGTGTGTGTGTGTGTGTGTGTGTGTGTGTGTGTGTGTGTGTGTGCTGGTGAGACAACCACATATCACAGTCAAATATACAGGATACAAACATTTCATTCCAGCTATATAGCGTTTTGCTTAACAAAAATTAATACGCAAAAATCTATTAATTAAAATCATAGAACAACAATATTTTACACGCACATGAAGGTACCCATAAGCAATCATTTCTGATGTAAAATACCAAACGTGAAAAAATTGTGGATATAACGTTTTAGAAATAAACTCCTTATAAATTCTTAAACAACATTGTCATCTCACCTCTTAGCTTTTGTGTCATGTCCCCCAGAGAGACTTGTTTTAGAGGCAGGGCCCCCCTCCTCTCTCTCCCCAGAGAGACTCATTTTAGAGGCAGAGCCCCCCTCCTCTCTCTCCCCAGAGAGACTCATTTTAGAGCACTGACCCCTAAACAGAGATCCAACAGTTTGGTTGTGGTTAACACAGTGACAACTAATTATTGAAGGTCAATTGTTCTATTTTATTCATTATCTCTTAGAAATAAAACATTTACTAACAGACACGTCCAAACAGTCAGGTGATTTAATGCAATCACATCAACATGTAGTTTAGTGAGCAGGTAGCTTAGTGGGTAAGAGCGTTGTGCCAGTAACCGAAAAGTTGCTGGTTCTAATCCCCGAGCCGACTAGATGAAAAATCTGTCGATGTGCCCTTAAGCAACGCACTTAACCCTAATTGCTCATGTAAGTCGCTCTGGATAAGAGCATCTGCTAAATGACTAAAATGTAAAATGTAACTGTCATGACTGATATTGTTAACCTTTTCTCCATGTAGTGGAACTAATAATAATAATAATAATAATAATAATAATAATAATGGGGTATTGATGGAAGTTACAATCTATCTGAAATATTAAAGCTGATCTAAAACTAAAATTTAAAAAAATAAAAATGATAATAATGTCTCACTTTCTCTTGTAATAATTCCACTCATTCTAGTGTGTTGCTTTGTTCAACAGGTCTGCTATAATTATGATATTATTTAATTTAATTCATAATATCAATGTTAAGAAAAGTACGTTCAGGTTTCATACCAAATTACACAGGAAGCAGGAGCTCATTGTAATTTAGAAAACAACAAATGTTCTGATATTCTGAAAGATGATTTAGAACTATGATACATTAACATTTTTACAAATTGTAAAATAACCACGATATACAAATCCTATAATACGAGATATGAACAACAATATGTTTTTGAATTTGACTTGCCTACGCCCAGTTAGCGCCATTTTGTATGATTGAACTGTCACGTACCTGTCCCAGGTGAAATGGACTGTTAGATCTGAGTGTTTTACTGTCATTCTCTATACTATAATAACACCATATATTTAATTTCCCTACACACTTTACAATAATCCCTTGGAAGAGTCTTACCTTGTAGCCTGTATTCACAACCAGAACATGTCAAATCATTGAGATATTTTCCGTTGTGTTGAGAGAGCACCTTCCTGATAACAAGTGGCTCTGTCTCTATGTTCTAGGTACAGTTGATCTTTGGATGCAATAATATCTGGTCAAAGTCTAGTGGCACAACACCATAGTATATCATTAACATAACAGTAGTTTAACCTTTGGCCAGTAAAGGCCATGGCATACTATAAAATGTTGAATCATTAAGATGGATCCAGTTTCAACATATCTCTAACTTAGAAGTATACAATAGGGTCCCAAAATATTAAATTCAATTATTTTATACTAATACAATTGCTCAGAGAAAGAGATTGTTTAACAAGTAATACTTTTTTTCTCAAAAAGGTAGCAGTCAAAATTGACACCCCCATTCAATACCTCCCTTGCGAGAACACATTGGGAGGGATATTAGACAATTCCTACATACAGAATCCTTCCAAATGAGCGACTACAGGAAGGTAAAGGTACAACTAAACACACAATAAAGAAACAAATCTCCCTAATTGACAGGAGGCTTGAATCTTAGTCATTTACCCACCGGCCTCTTACTACTATCCCAATGTATACATTCTACCAACATCATACATAAACAATCCCTGGTAGGATCCTTACTACTATCCCAATGTATACATTCTACCAACATCATACATAAATAATCCCTGGTAGGATCCTTACTACTATCCCAATGTATACATTCTACCAACATCATACATCAATAATCCCTGGTAGGATCCTTACTACCATCCCAATTTATAGATTCTACCAACATCATACATAAATAATCCCTGGTAGGATCCATACTACTATCCCAATGTATACATTCTACCAACATCATACATGAATAATCCCTGGTAGGATCCTTACTACTATCCCAATGTATACATTCTACCAACATCATACATAAATAATCCCTGGTAGGATCCTTACTACTATCCCAATGTATACATTCTACCAACATCATACATAAATAATCCCTGGTAGGATCCTTACTACTATCCCAATGTATACATTCTACCAACATCATACATAAATAATCCCTGGTAGGATCCTTACTACTATCCCAATGTATACATTCTACCAACATCATACATAAATAATCCCTGGTAGGGTCCTTACTACTATCCCAATTTATACATTCTACTAACATCATACATAAATAATCCCTGGTAGGATCCTTACTACTATCCCAATGTATACATTCTACCAACATCATACATAAATAATCCCTTGTAGGATCCTTACTACTATCCCAATGTATACATTCTACCAACATCATACATCAATAATCCCTGGTAGGATCCTTACTACTATCCCAATGTATACATTCTACCAACATCATACATAAATATATATATATATTTTTTTACATTTTTAGTCATTTAGCAGACGCTCTTATCCAGAGCGACTTACAGTTAGCACATACATTATTTTATCGAACCCACAACCCTGGCGTTGCAAACGCCATGCTCTACCAACTGAGCTACATCCCCTGCCGGCCATTCCCTCCCCTACCCTGGACGACGCTGGGCCAATTGTGCGTCGCCCCATGGGTCTCCCGGTCGCAGCCGATCCTTACTTTGCAGCCTGAATAAAAATAAAAATAAAAATGATTGCCTTGGCAACGTCTATTTGGTGATCCCAATAAAAAACGAAATACTTAACATGACCACAATAATGTCAGCTGTAGTTGTTGTAAGATCCCCATCATACACTGGTGGCAGGTAGCCTAGTGGATAAGGGTGTTGGACCAGTAACCGAAAGGTTGCTGGTTCGAAACCCTGAGCTGACTAGGTAAAAAAACTGTAGATGTGCCCTTGAGTATCTTTGGATAAGAGCGTATGTTAAATGATGAAAATGTAAATACTATTATTTAAAATGGTCAAAGGCTTTATGAATGTATTTTAATGCCTATCATCTGCCATGTAAAGTGTTACCATGCAATTTCTGTGAAAAAATCCTGAAATGGTGGAAGGTCAAAGATCATGAGTATTTGATGTCTGTGTCTCTCTCAGTCTCTGTCTGTCTCTAACCCCAGTTGTCAGTAAAGAAAACAGTTAGCTACACCTCATGGTTAATGGTTTATCCTCATGGTGTGTAGAAAGCATACCTATATAAAAGTATATTTGTTCTTGTCCAGCCATTACATATTTTTAGATGAAAGAGCAGGATATTCTATGAACTCTAAACTGGAGAGAGGACAGAGCAGGATATCCTATAAACTCTAAACTGGAGAGAGGACAGAGCAGGATATCCTATGAACTCTAAACTGGAGAGAGGACAGAGCAGGATATCCTGTAAACTCTAAACTGGAGAGAGGACAGAGCAGGATATCCTATAAACTCTAAACTGGAGAGAGGACAGAGCAGGATATCCTATAAACTCTAAACTGGAGAGAGGACAGAGCAGGATATCCTGTAAACTCTAGTAAGTATATGTTTAATCAAGGAAGTGTGTGTCTCCTAAATGGTGTGTGAGTCTTTTTATCACACTGTAATTCTGGAAGTTGGAACACACTCCTAAGATGAGTGTCTCTGAGGAGAGAGAGGAGGGGGGCACTGCCAACCCCCAGACCCAGAGAGCAGTCTCCAGTACCCAGCTGTCTGTCTATGACTGGTCCATGTACAATCCTCTCAATGTTATCAGTGGACCAATGCCCTTTGACCCAAAGTAAGATTACTGCCATACATTATAGATTATAAAAGGGGAATTACTCAAAGATCTGTGGATAATGTGAGAATGTAACAGACTGTAGTCTGGTTGGGAGGTTGGGAGTTCAACGTTATATCAATCATTTATTTATGAAGCCCTTTTACATCAGCAGTTCCATGTGGGGAGAAATAGAGGGAAATGTCTGACATGATGAATGATGCAGGGTGATTTCTGATACTACTGATCATCATTACTGTATGAAATACTATGGGGTTTAATAATGATCCAGGGTGATTTCTGATACTACTGATCAACATTACTGTATGAAATACTATGGGGTTTAATAATGATCCAGGGTGATTTCTGATACTACTGATCATCATTACTGTATGAAATACTATGGGGTTTAATAATGATCCAGGGTGATTTCTGATACTACTGATCATCATTACTGTATGAAATACTATGGGGTTTAATAATGATCCAGGGTGATTTCTCATACTACTGATCATCATTACTGTATGAAATACTATGGGGTTTAATAATGATCCAGGGTGATTTCTGATACTACTGATTATCATTACTGTATGAAATACTATGGGGTTTAATAATGATCCAGGGTGATTTCTGATACTACTGATCATCATTACTGTATGAAATACTATGGGGTTTAATAATGATCCAGGGTGATTTCTGATACTACTGATCAACATTACTGTATGAAATACTATGGGGTTTAATAATGATCCAGGGTGATTTCTGATACTACTGATCATCATTACTGTATGAAATACTATGGGGTTTAATAATGATCCAGGGTGATTTCTAATACTACTGATCATCATTACTGTATGAAATACTATGGGGTTTAATAATGATCCAGGGTGATTTCTGATACTACTGATCATCATTACTGTATGAAATACTATGGGGTTTAATAATGATCCAGGGTGATTTCTAATACTACTGATCATCATTACTGTATGAAATACTATGGGGTTTAATAATGATCCAGGGTGATTTCTGATACTACTGATCATCATTACTGTATGAAATACTATGGGGTTTAATAATGATCCAGGGTGATTTCTGATACTACTGATCATCATTACTGTATGAAATACTATGGGGTTTAATAATGATCCAGGGTGATTTCTCATACTACTGATCATCATTACTGTATGAAATACTATGGGGTTTAATAATGATCCAGGGTGATTTCTCATACTACTGATCATCATTACTGTATGAAATACTATGGGGTTTAATAATGATCCAGGGTGATTTCTGATACTACTGATCAACATTACTGTATGAAATACTATGGGGTTTAATAATGATCCAGGGTGATTTCTCATACTACTGATCATCATTACTGTATGAAATACTATGGGGTTTAATAATGATCCAGGGTGATTTCTGATACTACTGATCATCATTACTGTATGAAATACTATGGGGTTTAATAATGATCCAGGGTGATTTCTAATACTACTGATCATCATTACTGTATGAAATACTATGGGGTTTAATAATGATCCAGGGTGATTTCTAATACTACTGATCATCATTACTGTATGAAATACTATGGGGTTTAATAATGATCCAGGGTGATTTCTGATACTACTGATCATCATTACTGTATGAAATACTATGGGGTTTAATAATGATCCAGGGTGATTTCTCATACTACTGATCATCATTACTGTATGAAATACTATGGGGTTTAATAATGATCCAGGGTGATTTCTGATACTACTGATCATCATTACTGTATGAAATACTATGGGGTTTAATAATGATCCAGGGTGATTTCTGATACTACTGATCATCATTACTGTATGAAATACTATGGGGTTTAATAATGATCCAGGGTGATTTCTGATACTACTGATCATCATTACTGTATGAAATACTATGGGGTTTAATAATGATCCAGGGTGATTTCTGATACTACTGATCATCATTACTGTATGAAATACTATGGGGTTTAATAATGATCCAGGGTGATTTCTGATACTACTGATCATCATTACTGTATGAAATACTATGGGGTTTAATAATGATCCAGGGTGATTTCTCATACTACTGATCATCATTACTGTATGAAATACTATGGGGTTTAATAATGATCCAGGGTGATTTCTAATACTACTGATCATCATTACTGTATGAAATATTATGGGGTTTAATAATGATCCAGGGTGATTTCTGATACTACTGATCATCATTACTGTATGAAATACTATGGGGTTTAATAATGATCCAGGGTGATTTCTGATACTACTGATCATCATTACTGTATGAAATACTATGGGGTTTAATAATGATCCAGGGTGATTTCTAATACTACTGATCATCATTACTGTATGAAATACTATGGGGTTTAATAATGATCCAGGGTGATTTCTGATACTACTGATCATCATTACTGTATGAAATACTATGGGGTTTAATAATGATCCAGGGTGATTTCTGATACTACTGATCATCATTACTGTATGAAATACTATGGGGTTTAATAATGATCCAGGGTGATTTCTCATACTACTGATCATCATTACTGTATGAAATACTATGGGGTTTAATAATGATCCAGGGTGATTTCTCATACTACTGATCATCATTACTGTATGAAATACTATGGGGTTTAATAATGATCCAGGGTGATTTCTGATACTACTGATCAACATTACTGTATGAAATACTATGGGGTTTAATAATGATCCAGGGTGATTTCTCATACTACTGATCATCATTACTGTATGAAATACTATGGGGTTTAATAATGATCCAGGGTGATTTCTGATACTACTGATCATCATTACTGTATGAAATACTATGGGGTTTAATAATGATCCAGGGTGATTTCTGATACTACTGATCATCATTACTGTATGAAATACTATGGGGTTTAATAATGATCCAGGGTGATTTCTGATACTACTGATCATCATTACTGTATGAAATACTATGGGGTTTAATAATGATCCAGGGTGATTTCTGATACTACTGATCATCATTACTGTATGAAATACTATGGGGTTTAATAATGATCCAGGGTGATTTCTCATACTACTGATCATCATTACTGTATGAAATACTATGGGGTTTAATAATGATCCAGGGTGATTTCTAATACTACTGATCATCATTACTGTATGAAATATTATGGGGTTTAATAATGATCCAGGGTGATTTCTGATACTACTGATCATCATTACTGTATGAAATACTATGGGGTTTAATAATGATCCAGGGTGATTTCTGATACTACTGATCATCATTACTGTATGAAATACTATGGGGTTTAATAATGATCCAGGGTGATTTCTAATACTACTGATCATCATTACTGTATGAAATACTATGGGGTTTAATAATGATCCAGGGTGATTTCTAATACTACTGATCATCATTACTGTATGAAATATTATTTTTTTCTTTAAAAAACTGCATTGTTGGTTAAGTAAGCATTTCACTGTAATGTCTGCACCTGTTGTATTCGGCGCATGTGGCCAATAAAATTGGATTTGATTTGAAAATATTATGGGGTTTGTCTGTCAGAGACTCCAACCAGACCCAGAGAGTAGAGTCTCCATTACCCAGCTGTCAGAGACTCCAACCAGACCCAGAGAGTAGAGTCTCCAGTACCCAGCTGTCAGAGACTCCTACCAGACCCAGAGAGTAGAGTCTCCAGTACCCAGCTGTCAGAGACTCCAACCAGACCCAGAGAGTAGAGTCTCCAGTACCCAGCTGTCAGAGACTCCAACCAGACCCAGAGAGTAGAGTCTCCAGTACCCAGCTGTCAGAGACTCCAACCAGACCCAGAGAGTAGAGTCTCCAGTACCCAGCTGTCAGAGACTCCAACCAGACCCAGAGAGTAGAGTCTCCATTACCCAGCTGTCAGAGACTCCAACCAGACCCAGAGAGTAGAGTCTCCAGTACCCAGCTGTCAGAGACTCCAACCAGACCCAGAGAGTAGAGTCTCCATTACCCAGCTGTCAGAGACTCCAACCAGACCCAGAGAGTAGAGTCTCCAGTACCCAGCTGTCAGAGACTCCAACCAGACCCAGAGAGTAGAGTCTCCAGTACCCAGCTGTCAGAGACTCCAACCAGACCCAGAGAGTAGAGTCTCCATTACCCAGCTGTCAGAGACTCCAACCAGACCCAGAGAGTAGAGTCTCCAGTACCCAGCTGTCAGAGACTCCAACCAGACCCAGAGAGTAGAGTCTCCAGTACCCAGCTGTCAGAGACTCCAACCAGACCCAGAGAGTAGAGTCTCCATTACCCAGCTGTCAGAGACTCCAACCAGACCCAGAGAGTAGAGTCTCCAGTACCCAGCTGTCAGAGACTCCAACCAGACCCAGAGAGTATAGTCTCCAGTACCCAGCTGTCAGACACTCCAACCAGACCCAGAGAGTAGAGTCTCCAGTACCCAGCTGTCAGACACTCCAACCAGACCCAGAGAGTAGAGTCTCCAGTACCCAGCTGTCAGAGACTCCAACCAGACCCAGAGAGTAGAGTCTCCAGTACCCAGCTGTCAGAGACTCCAACCAGACCCAGAGAGTAGAGTCTCCAGTACCCAGCTGTCAGAGACTCCAACCAGACCCAGAGAGTAGAGTCTCCAGTACCCAGCTGTCAGAGACTCCAACCAGACCCAGAGAGTAGAGTCTCCATTACCCAGCTGTCAGAGACTCCAACCAGACCCAGAGAGTAGAGTCTCCATTACCCAGCTGTCAGAGACTCCAACCAGACCCAGAGAGTAGAGTCTCCAGTACCCAGCTGTCTCTATGAAGAGTGACTGGTCCATGGACAATCTCCACATTTTATCAGCAGAACTACGCCATTTGATCAAAGGTAATATGAGAGAGACAGCACTTTCAACAGTACCTTTTATTGTTCAGAGGGTTTTGAGTTCACTTCCTGGGTCGGCGAGAAAGGGACAGAACTATATATCAGTACCTGTTGCTTACTCTGCTCTGTTAAAAAGTTCATCATGACATCACATTCATTGAGAAAAGCAGTGAACAATCTCAATGTCCTTATGTTTTTATAATGTTCCTTCAGCTCTCTGCCAGAGGATCAGTCCAGGTGTGCAGTGTGTCAGCAGGTGCTGAGGGATCCAGTCTCTATCACCTGTGGACACGGGTTCTGCAGACAGTGCATCACCAGATACTGGGAGAAACCTGCTCCTTCAGGAGACTATGACTGTCCTCAGTGTAGAAAGAGATCCAGAACACGTCCTGTACCTCAGCACCTGAGTGAACCCAGTGATGCAAACCCTCAACCATATTTGTTGATATGACATGGCAGGTGGAGAGGGATCCCCATAAATAACTCTGTGGGGACACCACTAGGTGGAATCAGAGTGCCACTGTCACACCACAATTTATTCTCACCACAACTACGAGTTATTGTTTAAATGGAATGGAATAGTCCCAAAGGTGCAAAGATCAGTGGAAATCAAGTTCATCTAAAATACAGTACCTAACATTATGAATCCTTTTTATTTTTATTTATTTTTATTTAACCTTTATTTAACCAGGTAAGCCAGTTGAGAACAAGTTCTCATTTACAACTGCGACCTGGCCAAGATAAAGCAAAGCAGTGCGATAAATACAACAACACAGAGTTACATATGGGGTAAAACAAAACAAAAGTCAAAAATACAAACAGAAAATATATATACAGTGTGTGCAAATGTAGCAAGTTATGGAGGTAAGGCAATAAATAGGCTATAGTGCAAAATAATTACAATCAGTATTAACACTGGAATGATAGATGTGCAAGATATTATGTGCAAATAGAGATACTGCGGTGCAAAAGAGCAAAATAAATACCCAAGTCTAGTATGAAGCTATGATTTCAGGATGTTCAGAACATTCCATTTTCAGACAGAAAGGTAGAACTGACCTGAAACAGGATACTGGGCCTCATAGTAGGAGTGCTGATCTAGGATCTGCCCATATAATCTTATTCATTATGATCTAAAAGGCTAAACTGATCCTGGATCAGTACTCCTACTCTGAGATGGTTTGTGGATACGGCCCCTGACCTGAAACAGGATACTTTTCTCTTCATTTAAGCTTTTGTGTTAAAATTCTAAATCCCTGTAGCTCATCAACATGGGCTCCTACTGTAACTATGGCAACCAGGACCAGATATACTGAATTACTGTGTTGATGTGTCTCTACAGCTGAACAACTCTTTCCATAATGGAGGACCAGATATACTGAATTACTGTGTTGATGTGTCTCTAGAACTGAACAACTCTTTCCATAATGGAGGACCAGATATACTGAATTACTGTGTTGATGTGTCTCTACAGCTGAACAACTCTTTCCATAATGGAGGACCAGATATACTGAATTACTGTGTTGATGTGTCTCTACAGCTGAACAACTCTTTCCATAATGGAGGACCAGATATACTGAATTACTGTGTTGATGTGTCTATACAGCTGATCAACTCTTTCCATAATGGGGGACCAGATATACTGAATTACTGTGTTGATGTGTCTATACAGCTGATCAACTCTTTCCATAATGGAGGACCAGATATACTGAATTACTGTGTTGATGTGTCTCTACAGCTGAACAACTCTTTCCATAATGGAGGACCAGATATACTGAATTACTGTGTTGATGTGTCTATACAGCTGAACAACTCTTTCCATAATGGCCTTGTCATTGAACAAGCCCAGAAGGCCAAAGCCTCTTCTGAACACAACATGATGGACAATATCTTTAAACAATATCTTCAATTAAAACCCTTCATTAAAACCCACTAAATATAATTTTAGTGAATCCCTTGTCCTTCCAGGTGTTAGACTATTAACAGTGAGTCAGGTGTTCTCTGAACCTGGTCCTGGAGAGCCACTGGGTGTGAGCTCTGTGGGCTACGGAGTGAAGCTACACAAAAGAGACTGTTGACTGAAAGTCATCTGACCTTGGCAAACGACATTGAAATCAGTGTGTCCATGGAACTAGCTGCTAAAGAGGCTCACCAGTTGAGTTCATCAGGAACTTAGTGGGTTCATCTAACAATCCTAATCACCAGCTGATACATTTTAATCTCATACACAGGGTACACCTTCCACCTAGAAAACATCATTTAATAGAAATCACAACCGCTCCTCTGTGTGATCTATGTAATCAAGGTGCCTTGGGCTCCTTTAATCATATGTACTGGGAGTGACCAGGGGACATGTTTTGGAAAGAGGTATCCTCATACCTTGTTCCCCCAGACTGTTATCACTTAATGATAATTCACCACTGTCATTACAGCAAAGCAATGATCTCCTCCCTAAACTCTCATACTCTCTAGAGAGAATTAGGCCCACCCTGACTTAGCTACCCAACCTCATTATGTAAAAGTATATCATGATGCTGCTCAGCAGACCACGAAACATCAATGTTGAAAGATAAATGTTGATCGGATAAAGTTTATGATAGCCATAACTGAGTCCATTGTTTTTTAAGTCAATGCTGAGTTTAGCCAAAGCACGCTCTGGCAGTGTAGTCTTATCAGTGGCGAAAGAGCCAGTAGGCGGGCAGACAGACCCTGTACCCCTGTTAGCAGCTCTGATTGGCTGCAACTGGTATGTTACTTATATTGATTGACAGCAATGGGCAAGACTATAGGAAAACAGATTCTCCCATTGGAGAATATTGAACGAGGGCTCATTTTGGCCCTAAACATTCCATTTTTAATGGGATTGTTTTGCAGATTATTTTTAATTAATGTTCAGCATTTATCAAAGGGCCATTCTAAATTGATAAATGGTATGGATCTTGGCTGTGGGCTGCCAGTTGAATAGCCCTGACCTAGATGTTTAGAAATGTGTTTGCTAGAGCTTTGCTTCCTTCTGTTTTTATTTTGGAAGCCAGTCAATTCAACCTCTCATAAGATCCAAGTCACTGACATGAGGATTGTCATTTCATTACTTGAAATGGTTCTTATTTGATTTATTTTTCAGTCGAGCCCAAAAATTGACAATACATCTGTTTCAACCAGAGAAGTGGTTCCGCAACTGGAAAGAACAGAGAGTGTATTTGTAAATATCAATGTACAGTAGATCACACAGGGTTGGGGTCAATTCCATTTCAATTCCAGTCAATTCAAGAAGTACACTGAAATTCCAATTCTCTTCAATAGTTTTCAATTAGGAAAATGTGGAATTGGAATTTGGTTAACTTTTTTAATTGAATGGAATTTAAATTGAATTGACCCCAACCCCTTATATCTCAACACAAAATGGCTGTGATTATTTCATTCTTGCACAGGTACTAACAACTTGTGTTAGGGAAATGTTTTTGGGATACTTGTGCAGTAGCCATTTTGGGGCTTGTTTCAATTCCAAAGTTTAGTATGTGTCCCATATTCATAGCACGCAATGGATACATCAAGCTTGTGACTCTTCAAACTCGATGGATGCATTTGCAGTTTGTTTAGGTCGTTTCTGATTATTTTGTGCCGAATTGAAATGAATGCTAGATAATGTATTGTGTTGTTTTCTAAACACTGTGGATGCTACAGACGTCTTACCATGCCCCCACCCCAATGGACGTTTCATGCTGAATAACCACCACTAGTCAGCTTCCTGCTCCCCCTGGCTGTCACAGAAGAGGTAGAGGAAGACCATGAGCTCAGGCCAAAATACTGTGGATATCATCTTTCTACACTCTTAGGAAAGAATAGTGCTATCCAGAACCTAAAAGGGTTCTTTGGCTGTCCCCATAGGATTTGGGGCGTGTACTATTCTGTGCATTAGCCTACAAAATAGGTAATGGAATGTTTACAGTTTTTCTTTCTTGATTATATGAAATAACCCCTTTTCAGAAAAATCAGGACATGATTGAACAGTTATTGGTTTAGTAAATAAGAGTTGATGTGTTGGAGTAAAACAGTTCATGTTTTCAGTGATCAGACAATGTATTCAGTAAAACAACTGTATGAATTCTGATTGTTTTTATGATTTCAGCTCAACAAACAAATGCTTGGATATGATTCTGAAGACTCAATCAGAAACATAGAAACAACAGAAGATGAATATGTGCCAGGAACAGAACGTGGCAACGAGAGCAGATTAGAGCTTTACTGTATGGAAGAACAAAGGCCTATAAGGGACATAGAAATACTGAGTCTGACACCTCTGTGCAAGAATCCACAAGTTCACTTGAAGTCATGCACGTTACAAAGACTAAAGATTGATCAAAACATTACTGTCTCTTTTGTGAGAAACCACAATCAAAAATTGCCCGGCATCTGGAAATTATTCATAAAGTTGAAGCTGAAGTGGCAAAAGGCCCTTTCTTTCCCAAAGAACTCCAAAGACTGGAAGCTCCCACTGACCATACTGAGACAACGTGGGGACAGAGCACACAACAGGCAAATCATAAGAGAAGGCAAAGGTGTTATAGTTCCTTGTAAACAAAGCAGTTTCCCAAATGGAAATCCGAAAGATTTATTGCACTGTGCAAACTGCCAAGGACTCTTTAAAAGAACATTCCTATTGTTCAGCATTCACAATGGCATTTTCTGTTGTGACAGGATTGTTATGTTTGGTCTCTCAAGTTTCCACTCTGATGCTGCGTTTGTAACCATGTGGAAGTTGGGAATTTTACCAGTTCTGAAGTCGTAAAAAGCAGTTGGATGCATTCATTTAATTTGAACTCATTGATAAACGGTGGTTGGCTAATGGCCAACAACTTCGTCAACCATGAACTAAAAGTACAGTTATCATGCTTGTAAACAAATTATAGAGTTCAAAAACAGATAGATTTTTATAAATAATGTTTTGTTGTTGCATTTAACTGCCAAAAATGCTGTTATAGAAACCATTTCCTTAGTAGGTGAGGTCAGAGGTCACCATGTGGGAGAAGTGGGCGCTCAGGATGATAGACCAGTTTCCCACTAGTAATTACCAGTTGGAGGGCCGTTCAAGAGGATTTTTCCCAGTGTTATGTAGTAAATTCCCACTTCCCACTTGGTAACAAACGCACCATGACACTGCCTCCTTCAGTGCCTGATGCGTACTTGTGACTCTCATAAAGGGGGCTTGTCTGTAGCACGGTACATCTCCCACTCCAGGTAATGTGAAAGCCTTGCCCCCACTAAGCCACGCCTCCTAAATCATTTCCCAGTGTGTCTTGCCTTTTATAGTGAATTGTAACGTTACCACTGACTGTACTTGTTAGTGACAGAGACATGGTCGTTGAATTCGTTCATTTTCAGTCCTGTGGCCTTAACCAAGTTAGTTCCTAGGCATATATTATCATCATAAAGTCTATCATCATAAAGTTTTTGACAATACATTACATATCTCTGAAGGTACATTGTGTATTTTGATATTTTTGTACTCCAGGGAACTATACTGTACCCATATTTCTAAGTGTGTGTATACAGTCGTGGTCAAAAGTTTTGAGAATGACACAAATATTCATTTTCACAAAGTCTGCTGCCTCAGTTTTTATAATGGCAATTTGCATATACTCCAGAATGAAGAGTGATCAGATGAATTGCAATTAATTGCAAAGTCCCTCTTTGCCGTGAAAATTAACTTAATCCCCAAAAAACATTTCCACTGCATTTCAGCCCTGCCACAAAAGGACCAGCTGACATCATGTCAGTGATTCTCTCGTTAACACAGGTGAGAGTGTTGACGAGGACAAGGCTGGAGATCACTCTGTCATGCTGATTGAGTTAGAATAACAGACTGGAAGCTTTAAAAGGAGGGGGGTGCTTGAAATCATTGTTCTTCCTCTGTTAACCATGGTTACCTGCAAGGAAACACATGCCGTCATCATTGCTTTGCACAAAAAGGGCTTCACAGGCAAGGATATTGCTGCTAGTAAGATTGCACCTAAATCAACCATTTATCGGATCATCAAGAACTTCAAGGAGAGAGGTTCAATTGTTGTGAAGAAGGCTTCAGGGCGCCCAAGAAAGTCCAGCAAGCACCAGGACCGTCTCCTAAAGTTGATTCAGCTGCGGGATCGGGGCACCACCAGTGCAGAGCTTGCTCAGGAATGGCAGCAGGCAGTTGTGAGTGCATCTGCACGCACAGTGAGGCAAAGACTTTTGGAGGATGGCTTGGTGTCAAGAAGGGCAGCGAGGAAGCCACTTCTCTCCAGGAAAAACATCAGGGACAGACTGATATTCTGCAAAAGGTACAGGGATTGGACTGCTGAGGACTGGGGTAAAGTCATTTTCTCTGATGAATCCCCTTTCCGATTGTTTGGGGCTTCCGGAAAAAAGCTTGTCCGGAGAAGACAAGGTGAGCGCTACCATCAGTCCTGTGTCATGCCAACAGTAAAGCATTCTGAGACCATTCATGTGTGGGGTTGCTTCTCAGCCAAGGGAGTGGACTCACTCACAATTTTGCCTAAGAACACAGCCATGAATAAAGAATGGTACCAACACATCCTCCGACAGCAACTTCTCCCAACCATCTAAGAACAGTTTGGTGACGAACAATGCCTTTTCCAGCATGATGGAGCACCTTGCCATAAGGCAAAAGTGATAACTAAGTGGCTCGTGGAACAAAACATCGAGATTTTGGGTCCATGGCCAGGAAGCTGCCCAGACCTTAATCCCATTGAGAACTTGTGGTCAATCCTCAAGAGGCGGGTGGACAAACAAAAACCCACAAATTCTGACAAACTCCAAGCATTGATTATGCAAGAATGGGCTGCCATCAGTCAGGATGTGGCCCAGAAGTTAATTGACAGCATGACAGGACGGATTGCAGAGGTCTTGAAAAAGAAGGGTCAACACTGCAAATATTGACTCTTTGCATAAACTTAATGTAATTGTCAATAAAAGCCTTTGACACTTATGGAATGCTTGTAATTATACTTCAGTGTACCATAGTAACATCTGACAAAAATATCTCATAACACAGAGAGAGAGAGAGAGAGAGAGAGAGAGAGAGAGAGAGAGAGAGAGAGAGAGAGAGAGAGAGAGAGAGAGAGAGAGAGAGTTAAGGTACTGTGGTATTCTTTAATCAGTTTGGCTCATTGGACAGGTCAGAGTCTATGTTTGAATATGTTGAGTGTTTTTTGGCAATACACTGTAGATGTATTCATGGATTTAGCTGTTGAAAATCTTTCCCGGACCCTCCTACTGTCTATGGGCTAAGCCACCGATGTCTTCAAATCCTAGAGGAGAGAGGAGCTGCTACCCCTGGGGAGAGAGGAGCTGTTACCCCTGGGGAGAGAGGAGCTGCTACCCCTGGGGAGAGAGGAGCTGTTACCCCTGGGGAGAGAGGAGCCGCTACCCCTGGGGAGACAAGAGCTGCTACCCCTGGGGAGAGAGGAGCTGTTACCCCTGGGGAGAGAGGAGCTGCTAACCCTGGGGAGAGAGGAGTTGCTACCCCTGGGGAGAGAGGAGCTGCTACCCCTGGGGAGAGAGGAGCTGTTACCCCTGGGGAGAGAGGAGCTGATACCCCTGGGGAGAGAGGAGCTGCTACCCCTGGGGAGAGAGGATCTGATACCCCTGGGGAGAGAGGAGCTGTTATCCCTGGGGAGAGAGGATGCTGCTACCTCTGGGGAGAGAGGAGCTGCTACCCCTGGTGAGAGAGGAGCTGTTACCCCTGGGGAGAAAGGAGCTGCTACCCCTGGGGAGAGAGGAGCTGTTACCCCTGGGGAGAGAGGAACTGCTACCCCTGGGGAGAGAGGAGCTGTTACCCCTGGGGAGAGAGGAGCTGATACCCCTGGGGAGAGAGGAGCTGCAACGAAGATAGACTGCGACACTGCTCGGGAAGAGCTTAACGATTGGTGATTTTTGGGGCAGGAGCTTCAGTGATGAAGACTGCTGAACTTGCTGATGTTTCACAATGTGCCATGGCCGTCTCAGTTACCAGGTCTCAACCCTATTGAAGACTCGTGGAAGAATGATGTCACATCCCTCCAATAGAGTTCCAGAAACTTGTAGAATGTTTGCCAAGGCACATTGTAAGAGCTATAAAGAGACAGGGAGTGGGAGAGAGAACAGGTAGAACCTGATATGGAAATGAGCAGAACAAACTAAAGGAACTTTCCACCACCGAATGATCATTCCAGACACTACTTCTATTGAGAGACATATAGAAGGTAAGACGACGATTGTTATGTGTACTAATATATTTGATTATATTGTTATGTGTATTAATATAGTTGATGATATTGTTATGTGTATTCATATAGTTGATGATATTGTTATGTGTATTAATATAGTTGATGATAGTGTTATGTGTATTAATATAGTTGATGATATTGTTATGTGTATTAATATAGTTGATGATATTGTTATGTGTATTAATATAGTTGATGATATGTTTTGTGGACATTGTTATAATAGGCCTACTCTCCTTAAAATGTTTTCGATATAAATTAGATGCGTGGGGTGAATTCCTTCTGTTTCCATCTGTGTGCCCCAGGGTGATCGCTCCTACACTATCTAAAATCTAAAAGGGTTCTTTGGCTGTCCCCATAGGAGAACCCTTTGTAGAACCCTTTTTGGTCCTAGGTAGAACCCTTTTGGGTTCTGTGTAGAACCCTTTCCACAGATGGTTCTACATGGAAGCCAGAAGGGTTTTACCTGGAACCCAAAAGCGTTCTCCTATGGGGACAGCCATAGGACCCTTTTGGAACTCTTTTTTCTAAGAGTGTACTGTATCATAGGTCTATAGACTTGTCTTCTCAAAACAGGCTTAAAACACAACAAGCAACAACATTTTCTCTTTCTAATCTACTGTTAACTCTTTTCACTCAGGAATTAATGTTGTGTGAAAGATAGACTAATAAATACTGTGGAAAGACTAACAACAACTTACAGTTCCTCAAAACAGGTTGTGTGTGTTCATTAGTGCCCACCATAGCAAAACGTTTGGCAACAGAAACCGTTTAGGTCACGTTGTACAGCGTTTGGAGTAAACTGTTTATGCAACATTTTAAAACTGTTGGCTGCGGAGTAAACTAATGAATACGACCCAGGTTGTAGCCTACAACTCGGCTGTTGATGCCTGCCTGATGCTGTAACCTGAACTTAGCCTGAGGGGTGGACTATGATGCTAGCCAGATATACTGGTTTTCTAAAGCTAGCTAGCTTCTGTTAGCTTCACATTCCAGCTCAGGCCTCATCCATAGGAATGTACAGAGTGCCAGTCATCAGGAAGGTGCTCTCAGCAGAACAGAAAATATATAATGACTTGACAGTTTAATCATACAAAATGGCGCTAACTGGACGTGGGCAAGTCAAATTCAATCAGTGGAGGTTGCTGAGGGGAGGACGGCTCATATTAATGATACCATTCCACTTATTCCGCTCCAGCCATTACCACAAGCCCGTCCTCCCCAATTAAGGTGCCACCAACCTCCTGTGAATTCAATACATCAATATTCATTCGTCATAGTTCTACATTCACATTTCGTATGATAAATGTAATTGTATCATAGTTCTACTATAGTGTAGCGATCTGTGCAACTTCCGGCGTGAGTTTACTGTGAACACTGAGGCTGTACCCACTTTAAGTTACAGTTTTAACAGAGACCAAGTAGGCTATTTGATCATAATGTAAAAAAGGCCTCCAAAAACATTTAACATGGAAATAGCTGTTCTATCATTCAGCCTACAGTAGCAGCCAATGTATGGTGTTCAATGTAAGCCTACATTCCATGAGACTTTTGAAAAAAACTTGCAGAGCTTGACATTAACCTGTTTATCTACAGTGGGGGGAAAAAAAGTATTTAGTCAGCCACCAATTGTGCAAGTTCTCCCACTTAAAAAGATGAGTGAGGCCTGTAATTTTCATCATAGGTACACGTCAACTATGACAGACAAATTGGAAAAAAAATCCAGAAAATCACATTGTAGGATTTTTTATGAATTTATTTGCAAATTATGGTGGAAAATAAGTATTTGGTCACCTACAAACAAGCAAGATTTCTGGCTCTCACAGACCTGTAACTTCTTCTTTAAGAGGCTCCTCTGTCCTCCACTCGTTACCTGTATTAATGGCACCTGTTTGAACTTGTTATCAGTATAAAAGACACCTGTCCACAACCTCAAACAGTCACACTCCAAACTCCACTATGGCCAAGACCAAAGAGCTGTCAAAGGACACCAGAAACAAAATTGTAGACCTGCACCAGGCTTGGAAGACTGAATCTGCAAAAGGTAAGCAGCTTGGTTTGAAGAAATCAACTGTGGGAGCAATTATTAGGAAATGGAAGACATACAAGACCACTGATAATCTCCCTCGATCTGGGGCTCCACGCAAGATCTCACCCCGTGGGGTCAAAATGATCACAAGAACGGTGAGCAAAAATCCCAGAACCACACGGGGGGACCTAGTGAATGACCTGCAGAGAGCTGGGACCAAAGTAACAAAGCCTACCATCAGTAACACACTACGCCGCCAGGGACTCAAATCCTGCAGTGCCAGAAGTGTCCCCCTGCTTAAGCCAGTACATGTCCAGGCCCGTCTGAAGTTTGCTAGAGTGCATTTGGATGATCCAGAAGAGGATTGGGAGAATGTCATATGGTCAGATGAAACCAAAATAGAACTTTTTGGTAAAAACTCAACTCGTCGTGTTTGGAGGACAAAGAATGCTGAGTTGCATCCAAAGAACACCATATCTACTGTGAAGCATGGGGGTGGAAACATCATGCTTTGGGGCTGTTTTTCTGCAAAGGGACCAGGACGACTGATCCGTGTAAAGGAAAGAATGAATGGGGCCATGTATCGTGAGATTTTGAGTGAAAACCTCCTTCCATCAGCAAGGGCATTGAAGATGAAATGTGGCTGGGTCTTTCAGCATGACAATGATCCCAAACACACCGCCCGGGCAACGAAGGAGTGGCTTCGTAAGAAGCATTTCAAGGTCCTGGAGTGGCCTAGCCAGTCTCCAGATCTCAACCCCATAGAAAATCTTTGGAGGGAGTTGAAAGTCCGTGTTGCCCAGCAACAGCCCCAAAACATCACTGCTCTAGAGGAGATCTGCATGGAGGAATGGGCCAAAATACCAGCAACAGTGTGTGAAAACCTTGTGAAGACTTACAGAAAACGTTTGACCTGTGTCATTGCCAACAAAGGGTATATAACAAAGTATTGAGAAACTTTTGTTATTGAACAAATACTTATTTTCCACCATAATTTGCAAAGAAATTCATTAAAAATCCTACAATGTGATTTTCTGGATTTTCTTTTCTCATTTTGTCTCTCATAGTTGACGTTTACCTATGATGAAAATTACAGGCCTCTCTCATCTTTTTAAGTGGGAGAACTTGCACAATTGGTGGCTGACTAAATACTTTTTTACCCCACTGTATTTGTCCTTCACACAAGGAGGAGGTGACTGAAAATGTTGTTGTGTTTGATGCAAGAAACCACTTTACTAAATAAAATGCATCATTATTTTCATACCATTATTACAGAGAATCAGACAAATTATGCTACCCTCTGCCTATTGGCTACTTAGTTTATTCAAGCATGTCTCAAAATACAACACTGCCCCTTTAAGACAAAAAAAGCTCTTTACCTGACGCACTTTTTAAAGATGTCTAGAAATGTACACGTTTTGTGCTGTTGTAGGAAGCAATCACTCCCCTATTGCTGACTACAAATGATCTATAACTGGGATAATAACTCACTAACTAGGACTAGGCTCCTGCTACTGTTACTGTTATAACGTTATGGGAACTGATCTGAACAGGTTTAGGCTGGTCATCTAGACTATAGCTGAGGTCAGTGGTGATTTTAGCATGTCAATCTTGGTGGGGCAAAACATAAATAAAGGGGGATGCATGCCAGCAAAGCCACTCCACAACACAACACTAAACAATACATTCATTGCACTATAACGGTTACAAACGGTGCCCACAAACTGTTAGGGCCTACATAAAGCAGAGTCCCAACAGCAGAGTCCCAACAGCAGAGTCCCAACAGCAGAGTCCCAACAGCAGAGTCCCAACAGCAGAGTCCCAACAGCAGAGTCCCATCAGCTGCCCTATCATTTCTCTTCATTATTTCTCTTCATATGAAAAGGATTAAAAAGGATTTGCCTGTAGATTGTCGACTTGATTCATGATGATGACTGCTGGCTAAGATTTTGAAAGTATGATGTTGACATGATCAGTCCAATCAAAGCTACTGTAGATATAATGTGATTTGACGTCATTTTATCTGTGGCCAATGACCTTCTTGGATGGGCACTTCTAATGTAACTCTGTGGCAGCACCCAAGGGGCTTGAATGTTTTTGCTCTACCCTTAGACTTGGCGGTGACGTAGTATCCCCATGAGTGACAGAACACTGAGCCAATCACTGCGCAGCGCTCCGTATTGTCTTATGGCTTGACCCACCACCACAGAAAGCACTGAGCTAGGCTGAAACACCTGCATTTTGGAGCTGCCTTTCTCAAGAAAACAAAAAAGATACCATGTTTGAATGCTGCTTTATTAACTCAATGATATATATATATATATTTTTACATTGTTAGCAAACTGATATGTGACATGTATTAATGCCACAATAACATGCAAAACAGGAAAGGCCACCTGCCCGGAATGATGGGTCACCACTGGCTGAGGTATAGACCTTGATCTGCTTTACACAAAAAATTACTGTTATACATTATAACCTAGCCTACTTTAAATAATAAAAAATCTCTTAATTGTTGCAAAAAACCTTTCTGTATAGATCACTGATCCCCCCCAGATCAATGAAGCCTGTTTTAGCCCTTCTGTCTACATTCTCAGATATGTTTAGAAAAGAACAGATTCAAAAATAATAAATGGCCGACTTTTAATGAATAAAAATAAGTGTGAGACATGGCCATGGTGAAGAGATGTCACAACTACATATTCATGTGATTGCATTAAATCACCTGACTGTTTCGATATGTCTGTTAGTAAATGTTTTGTAAGAGATAATTAATAAATGATAACAATTCACATTCAAGAATTACTGTGTTAACTACAACCAACATGTTGGATCTCTGTTTAGGGGTCAGTGGTCTAAAATGAGTCTCTCTGGGGAGAGAGAGGAGGGGGGCCCTGCATCTAAAATGAGTCTCTCTGGGGAGAGAGAGGAGGGGGGCCCTGCCTCTAAAATGAGTCTCTCTGGGGAACATGACACCAAAGCTAAGAGGTGAGATGACAATTTTGTTTAAGAATTATTAAGAGTTTATTTCCTAAATCCTATTTCCACAATTTTTCACATGTGTTTTTTAATCAGAAATGGTTGCTTATGGGTACCTTCAATATTACTGTTCTCAGATGTTTAATTAATAGATTTTAGATGTGTATCATTATTATTTTTTTTATTGTAAAACGCTATATATCCATTGTTTAGCTGAAATTGAATGTTCGTATCCTGTATATTTGACTGTATTATCTGGTTGTCTCACCTAGCTATCTTAAGATGAATGCACTTACTGTAAATCGCTCTGGGTAAGAGCATTTGCTAAACAGGTGGGGCTCTGCCCTGAATAACAGGTCACCACTGCTCCAAAGCAACTACATGTTGCACAGGAACCACTGACTCGCTGCATGTTTCTATTATCAAGACACCTGCTGGTACCTCTTAACTGGTTAGGACAGCTCATGAGGTGTCCTAAATATCTGCCAACTAGGTGGGACACTTATGAATGAAGAGGCTTCATGCATAGCTTTAATTTATACCCATAAGAGTAAGACTAAAATGGCTTTATTCTCAGCACTTATACGACACATTTTCTACTCTGAGACGCTTTTTGGATACGTGCCCAGATCTCAAAATATTGTTTTAAAAAATGAATAATTTTTGTTTTACATAATAAAAAATGTATATTACTAATGTACCCGACTTTAAAGACTGGATTTAGTTTATGGTGTTGCTCTGCTCATGTCTGCGTTCTGGAACTGTCCGCGTCCCTGTACAGAACTGTCCGCGTCCCCGTACAGAACTGTCCGTGTCCACGTACGGTTTGGCGCCAAGCATATTGTCCAGTTACGCGCAGAGTGGGCTGAGGTGATGTTGGGGAACAACGAATTATTACTCTGTAGATATATATTATTACTGTGTAAAACCTAGCAATACTACTTATTTCTCTGAGAGTGAGGCAGATATATTATTACTGTGTAAAACCTAGCAATACTACTTATTTTTCTGAGAGTGAGGCAGATATATATTATTAATGTGTAAAACCTAGCAGTACTACTTATTTCTCTGAGAGTGAGACAGATATATATTATTACTGTGTAAAACCTAGCAGGACTACTTATCTCTCTGAGAGTGAGGCAGATGTATATCATTTTGCAATAAAACATGATTATTTGTCTCTCTAAAATGAAACCATCAAGTGATAGATTTTAAACAAATACACTTCTGTCATTGAACAACCCCATGCCATGATTAGATAGTGAAAAAACACACCAATCTCTTTCATAATTTCTTTAAACTTTAAAAGCTAATTTACCAACATTTCTGAAAATGGATATATAGCGTTTTGGAATTAAACTCTTCTTAAGTTTCCCCATCTGAGCTCAGAGTAGATGAGAGATGTAATGTTTGTCTCTGTTGTGTTGAAGCCCAATCAAGCAGGAGAGACCAGCCTCCCCTGTACCCAGCTGTGTGTCCATGAAGAGTGACCAGTCTATGCATCATCCTATAGTGTTTAGAGAGGGAGACTTTTCTACTGAACAAAGGTAAGAAGAACTCATGGGTCATGGTCAGTGAGTTAAACAACTCTGTCTCTAGTCATTTCTCCTCTCCCATTTTCCCATTTCTTTTTGCTGTTTTCATAATCCATAGGCTAATCCTTTTTTCTATTATCATAGTCCTGAAACAATATTAAACTAACACAACATTCCCTCCGTGCGTGCGTGCGTGCGTGCGTGCGTGTTTGTGTGCACTCCCTGGATGAGGAGATGTAATCTCATATTTTGTCCACAGAAACCAACAGGAGAGATCAGAGTCAGAGATGCTCAGTGGTCAGTCTTCCCAGAGTCATCAAACAGACCTGGCCTCCATATTCAGTGTATGTGGTCCTGTTATGTACATTTGTTTTTGTTTACCTCAAGTAAAGTTGATCTGTCTATCATTCATTATTATGTTAATGAGAAAGCATTTAGTCTCTTGCTTAACTTATTTACTTGATTTATTTCAGTTGCTTGAAGAGAATATTATGACATTTGTGAAGAACGAGCTGAAGATGTTCAAGAGGATTCTTAGTCCAGAACTACCAGAAGGCTTTGAGAGTCAGAAGCAGGATAAGGAAGTGGTGGATGCTGAAGATGAGAAGCAGGAGAGCAGTGCCAGAGAGGGGGCTCTGAAGATCACACTGCACGTCCTGAGGAAAATGAACCAGAAGGAGCTTGCTGACACACTGGAGAAAAGTAAGAGCTGTCTGCCTCATGTTGAATGCTGTTTTAGAACATTTAAAAGCTGTAGCTAAAGTACAGCTAAAGTAGCTATGTAACTCAATGATATAGTAGCAGCCTTAACGCAACACCTAGTGACCTCATTAAATAGCAGCAAGGATGTGTTGTGTTGATGAATTGAGAGAGAGAGAGAGAGAGAGAGAGAGAGAGAGAGAGAGAGAGAGAGAGAGAGAGATAATACCAATAATAATATAATCAGTCACACTAGTCTGTAATGCATTATGAAAACATTTACACATTTATACAGTCAGTTAAGCGAAGAAATGATTATAATAAAAAAAAATTATAACAGTCCTAGAATACTGTAGGCATTAAAACAGACGTCATATTAATATCCTCTGTGTTATTTCCAGATTCAAATGAGCTTGCTGTGATTTGCCAACGTGAACTCAAATCTAATCTAAAGAAGAAGTTTCAATGTGTATTTGAGGGGAACACTAAACAAGGAAACCCAACACTTCTCAATAAGATCTACACAGAGCTCTACATTACAGAGGGTGGAACAGGAGAGGTCAATAATGAACATGAGCTGAGACAGATTGAGACAACAACCAGGAAACAAGCAAGACCAGAGACTGCAATCAAATGTAATGACATCTTCAAACCCTTAACTGGACAAGACAAACTTATCAGAACTGTGCTGACAAAGGGAGTCGCTGGCATTGGAAAAACAGTCTGTGCAGAAGTTCATTCTGGACTGGGCTGAAGGAAAAGCAAACCAGGATGTCCAATTTGTATTTTCATTCCCTTTCCGGGAGCTGAATTTGATGAAAAAGGAAAAACACACTTTCATTGAACTTCTCAATCACTTCTCAATGGAAACCAAAGAATCAAGAATCTCCAACTACGACAAGTACAAAGTTCTGTTAATCTTTGATGGTCTGGATGAGTGCCGACTGCCCCTAGACTTCAAGAAGAACAAGATATGCTGTCACGTCACAAAGTCAACCTCAGTGGATGTTCTGCTGACAAATCTCATCAAGGGAAATCTGCTTCCCTCTGCTCTTATCTGGATAACTACCCGACCTGCAGCGGCCAATAAGATCCCTTCAGGGTGTGTTGACCAGGTGACAGAGGTACGAGGGTTCAATGACCCACAGAAGGAGGAGTATTTCAGGAAGAGATTCAGTGATGAGGACCTGGCCAGCAGAATCATCTCACACATAAAGACATCAAGGAGCCTCCACATCATGTGCCACATTCCAGTCTTCTGTTGGATTTCTGCAACAGTCCTTGAACACATGCTGAAACATAAGACAGAAGAGATGCCCAAGACTCTGACTGAGATGTACACACACCTTGTGGAGTTTCATACCAAACAGAAGAATGAAAAGTATCTTGGGAAAGAAGAGACAGGTCCACACTGGAATAAAGAGAGCATTCTGTCACTGGGAAAACTGGCTTTTCAACAGCTTGTGAAGGGCAATCTGATTTTCTATAAAAAAGACCTGAAAAGGGTTGGCATTGATGTCAATGACGCCTCAGTGTACTCAGGATTGTGCACACAGCTCTTTAAAGAGGAATGTGGGCTGTACCAGGAAAACGTGTACTGCTTCGTGCATCTGAGCATTCAGGAGTTTCTGGCTGCTGTATATGTGTTCCTCTCATTCATCAACAACAATGAGAATCTAATGGATGAACCTCAATCAAAGTCCAGCAACTTTTCTTCGTTGTTCAGAGACTACAAGCCTGAAGTTACTGTCTACAAGAGTGCTGTGGATAAAGCCTTACAAAGTGAGACGGGAAACCTGGACCTTTTCCTCCGCTTCCTTCTGGGCCTCTCACTGGAGTCCAATCAGAAGCACTTACGAGGTCTACTGACAAAGACAAGAAGCAGCTCACAGAGCCATGAAGAAACAGTCAACTACATCAAGGAGAAGATCAGGGAGAATCCCTCTCCAGAGAGGTGTATCAATCTGTTCCACTGTCTGAATGAACTGAATGACCATTCTCTAGTGGAGGAGATCCAAAGCTACCTGAGATCAGGAAGTCTCTCAGAAGACAAACTGTCACCTGCACAGTGGTCAGCTCTGGTATTTGTGTTGCTGACTTCAGAAAAGGAGCTGGATGTGTTTGACCTGAAGAAATACTCCAGATCAGAGGAAGGTCTTCTGAGGCTGCTGCCAGTGGTCAAAGCCTCCAGAGCTGCTCTGTGAGTACATAAAATTACATTTAAGTACTAATCATCAGGAAGAAATATTCAGTTTAGAGAAATATATGTATTATAATATGTATATAATATATAATATTACATTGAAAAACGTACTGAATCAATGCATTGATGTTCATATTAGTATAACAATATGACCATACTATTCTAGGAGACGGAAGATGAATCTATATGTTGTTTGAGAGAATAAACCAAATGCATCTGCTATTGGCCTACTACACTACTGGTGTTAAATTAACAGTGTGTTTGTGAAATCATGATGATCTCTCTGTCAGGCTGTCAGGCTGTGGAGTCACAGAGGAAGGCTGTGCTTCTCTGGTCTCAGCTCTGAAGTCAAACCCCTCACACCTGAGAGAGCTGGCCCTGGGTAACAATGACCTGAAGGATTCAGGAGTGAAGCTGCTCTCTGCTGGACTGGGGAATCTCCACTGTAAACTGGAGACTCTGAGGTCAGTATTCCTGTAGTTGGTCAACAAGTGATAACTGTTCACCAGATCCACATGTGTTTACCAGGCACACATAGTCCACACCATATGTGTTTGGACAGTGAAGCTTACAGTTTTACATTTGGTGCTATGCTCCAGCATTTTGGATTTGAGAAAGAATGTTTCATATTAGGCGACAGTATATAATGTCACCTTTTATTTGAGGATATTTTCATACATATCTGTGTTACTGTTTAGAAATGAAAGCACTTTATGCCTCTGGTTCTCCCATTTGAAAAAGTCGTAATAATTTGGACATATTCACTTATATTGTATTAAAGTAGTCATATGTTTAGTATTTGGTCCCATATTCCTTACCTGCAGTGATTACATCAAGCTTGTGATTCTACAAACTTGGTGAATGCATTTGCAGTTTGTCTTGGTTTTGTTATAGATTATGTTTTTCCCAATAGAAACTGAATGGTGAATAATGTCCTGTCATTTTGGAGTCACTTCACTTGTATTGTCAGTAAGAATAGAAGATGTTTCTGAACACTTCTACATTCATGTGGATGCTACCATGATTATGAATAATCATGAATGAATTGTGAATAAGGATGAATGAGAAAGTTACAGAGGAACTGTCACGCCCTGGCTCTGGGGACTCTTGTATGTTGAGCCAGGGTGTTCGTTTCTTTGTGTAGTGTCTATGTTTCGTTTTCTATGTTCTGTTCTAGGTTATGTGTTTCTATGTTGGCCGGGGTGGTTCTCAATCAGAGGCAACGAGAATCAGCTGTTGCTTGTTGTGTCTGATTGGGAACCATACTTAGGCAGCCTTTTTTTTGCACTTGTGATTCGTGGGATCTTGTTCCGTGTAGGTTTGTGTTTTGTTAACCGAGGACTTCACGTATCGTTTGCTGTGTTCTTGTGTTGCTAAGTACTCTATTAAAGAAGCTGTACGCATATCACGCTGCGCCTTGGTCCACTCATTATGACGATCGTGACAGAAATAAGGATCATACCCCCTCTGTTATTGGTAATGGTGAGAGGTTAGCATGTTTTGTTGTAACCTCTATAACTTTCTCACTCATTATTATTCATGATTCATTCATGATTTTTCTTAATCATGGCATCAGGATTAATTTAGTAGTGTTTAGAAACATGTTATCTACTCACTTAGACAGAAAATTACTCCAGTCATCATCCACCATTCAGTTACTATTGGACAAAACATAACCCAAAACACAACCAAAACAAACTGCAAATGCAACCAACGAGTTTACAACCAAATACTAAACTTTTGACTACTTTAATACACTATAAGTGAATTTGTCAGAATACTTATGACTTCTTCAAATGGGGGGACTAAATACATAAAGTGCTTTCATTTCTAAACGGTGAAACAGATATGTATTAAAATACCCTCAAATAAAAGGTGACATTATATACTGTCACCTCATATGAAACATTTGATCTCAAATCCAAAATGTTGGAGTATAGAGCCACATTTAAAATGTTAGCTTCACTGTCAAAATTGATATACTGTGGACTGTATACTCAATACAATCTAAATATGATACCTCACTGTCTGTCTTTTGACTGATACTGCTTTTTAAACTGCTCTGGTCAGTTTACTCAAATATTCGTACTATACATGTTTCTCTCTACAAGCAATACTTTGATAATTTGTCATTTCTAATAACGATACATTCATTTATGAATAGATATGGCAGGTTTCAGGACACTGATGTATCTCAACATGTAGAAAAAATATACTGCCACTATTTTCACCACCAAAGAATAGCAGTGTGATTTTAATATGATTTGACTCTTTGCAGGCTGTCAGACTGTCTAGTCACAGAGGAAGGCTGTGCTTCTCTGGTCTCAGCTCTGAAGTCAAACCCCTCACACCTGAGAGAGCTGGATCTGAGTAACAATGACCTGAAGGATTCAGGAGTGAAGCTGCTCTCTGCTGGACTGGGGAATCCCCACTGTAAACTGGAGACTCTGAGGTCAGTATTCCTGTAGTTGGTCAACAAGTGATAACTGTTCACCAGATCCACATGTGTTTACCAGGCACACATACTCCACACCATATGTGTTTGGACAGTGAAGCTTACAGTTTTACATTTGGTGCTATGCTCCAGCATGTTGGATTTGAGATAGAATGTTTCATTATAGAATGTCACCTTTTATTTGAGAGTATTCATGCATACATGTTTTACTGTTTAGATATGAAAGCACTTTATGTAGGTAGTTGTCTCATTTGAAAAATACGTAATTATTTGGACAAATTCATTTACTCATAAGTTTAGTATTTGGTCCCATATTCCTTACCCACAGTGATTACCTCAAGCTTGTGATTCTACAAACTTGTTGAATACATTTGCAGTTTGTCTTGGTTGTGTTTTAGATGATGTTTTTCCTAATAGAAACTGAATGGTGAATAATGTCCTGTCGTTTTGGAGTCACTTCACTTGTATTGTCAGTAAGAATAGAAGATGTTTCTGAACACTTCTACATTCATGTTGATGCTACCATGATTATGAATAATCATGAATGAATCGTGAATGATGATGAATGAGAAAGTTACAGAGGAACAAGGATAATACCCCCTCTGTTATTGGTAATGGTGAGAGGTTAGCATGTTTTGTTGTAGCCTCTGTAACTTTCTCATTCATTATTATTCATGATTCATTCATGATTTTTCTTATTCATGGCATCATCAGGATTAATTTAGTAGTGTTTAGAAACATGTTATCTACTCACTTAGACAGAAGATTAATCCAGTCATCATCCGCCATTCAGTTACTATTGGACAAAACATAACCCAAAACACAACCAAAACAAACTGCAAATGCAACCAACCAGTTTGAGACCAAATACTCAACTTTTGACTACTTTAATACACTATAAGTGAATTGGTCAGAATACTTATGACTTCTTCAAATGGGGGGACTAAATACATAAAGTGCTTTCATTTCTAAACGGTGAAACAGATATGTATTAAAATACCCACAAATAAAAGGTGACATTATATACTGTCACCTCATATGAAACATTTCATCTGAAATCCAAAATGCTGGAGTATAGAGCCACATTTAAAATATTAGCTTCACTGTCAAAATAGATATGGAGTGGACTGTATACTCAATACAATCTAAATCTGATACCTCACTGTCTGTCTTTTGACTGATACTGCTTTTTAAACTGGTCTGGTCAGTCTACTCAAATATTTGTAATATGTATTTTTCTATCTACAAGCAATACTTTGATAATTTGTCATTTCTAATAATGATACATTAATAATATATATATGGCAGGTTTCAGAACACTGATGTATCTGAAAATGTTGAAAACAATCTATTTTCACCACCAAAGAACAGCAGTGTGGTTTTAATATGATTTGACTCTTTGCAGGCTGTCAGGCTGTCTAGTCACAGAGGAAGGCTGTGCTTCTCTGGTCTCAGCTCTGAAGTCAAACCCCTCACATATGAGAGAGCTGGATCTGAGCTACAATCACCGAGGAGACTCAGGAGTCAGACTGCTCTCTGCTGGACTGGAGGATCCACACTGCAGACTGGAGAAACTCAAGTATGTAGAGGGTTTATGTCAATGTTCATATCAGACATTTTGGAGTTATCAGGCTAGTTAAGACAAACATTCTGACCACCACTTGGACTAAGTTATATAAAGACTGTGTGTGTGTGTGTGTGTGTGTGTGTGTGTGTGTGTGTGTGTGTGTGTGTGTGTGTGTGGGGGGGGGGGGGGGTCCTGTGTGTGTGTGTGTGTGTGTGGGTCCAGTGTGTGTGTGTGTCCAGTGTGTGTGTCCCCGGTGACACACACTGGACCCCCCCACACACACACACACACACACACACACACACACACTGGACACACACACACACTGCACACACACACTGGACCCACACACACACTGGACACACACACACACTGGACACACAAACACACACACACTGGACACACACACACTGGACAAACACACACACACTGGACACACACACTGGACAAACACACACACACACACACACACACACACACTGGACACACACACACACCCACACACATTGGACACACACACACACACACACACACAATGGACACACACACACACACTGGACACACACACACACACACACACACACACACACACACACACACACACACACACCAACACTGTACACACACACACTGGACACACACAAACTGGACACACACACACAAACTGCACACACACACTGGACAAACACACACACACACACACACACACACACTCACACTGGAAACACACACACACACACACAGACACACACACTGGACACACACACATGCTGGACACACCTACACACACACACACACACACACACACACACACTGGACACACACACACACACTGGACACACATACACACTCACACTGGACACACACTGGACACACACACACACACACACAATGGGCACACACTGGACAAACACACACACACTGGACACACACACACACACATTGGACACACACATATACTGGACACACACACACACTGGACAAACACACACACACACACACACACTGGACACACTGGACACACACACACACTGGACACACACACACACTGGACACACACACACCTGGACACACCCACACACACAAACCAACACTGTACACACACAAACTGGACACACACACTGGACACACACAAACTGGATACACACACAAACTGCACACACACACACAAACTGCACACACACACACACACACACTGGACACACACACACACACAAACACTGGCCCCACACATACACAAAAAGGAAACTCACAAACACACACACACACACACTGGACACACACACACAGAGTGGACACACACACACACACACACACACACTGG